>NW_027669143.1:0-280000 GCF_964194185.1 Rhinolophus hipposideros | reverse complement strand
CCCCTCGCCCTAGGCCTACGCCTAGCACTACCTCTGGTCCTACCCTACCCCAGTCCCTACAGCTCCCCCTACCCATAGGCCCACCCCCATCCCTACCCCTAGCCACAGCTCCCACTCCTGGTCCTAGGCCTACTTCGAGGTTTACCCAGATACCCACCCCTTGCCCTTTGCCTACCCCAGCGCTACGCCGACCGCTCCCACTAGCCCTACCTCGGGCCCTAGACCAACGCCCAGTGCTCACTCTATTCCGAAGCCTAGCACTTGCCTGTCGCCAACCGGTACACCTTGCCCTACCAATAGCCAGAGCACTAACCCGTGTCCTACGAAATCACCCTGGACCCACCATTAGCCACACCCTAATCCAGCCCTACATCCGTTCGGAGTCCTAGGACTACCCGGAGCCATTTCGTGACACCTACCCCTAGTCCTCGGCCAACCCCTACCACTACCACTAGTCCTAGGCTTAACATGAGCCCTAACCCTAACACTGCCCGTGTGCCTCTGCCAACCACTAGCCCTTCAACTAACCCTACCCCGAGCACTACCCCTCGCCCTAGGCCTACGCCTAGCACTACCTCTGTTCCTACCACTACCCTGGTCCTACAGCTCCCCCTACCCATAGGCCCACCCCCAACCCTACCACTAGCCACAGCTCCCACTCCTGGCTCTAGGCCTACTCGAGGTTTACCTCGACACCCACTCCTTGCCCTATGCCTACCCCAGCGCTACGCCTACCGCTCTCACTAGCCCTAGCTCGGGCCCTAGACCAACGCCCATGCCTCCTTCTAGTCCGAGGCCTAGAACTTGCCCGTCGCTGACCAGTAAACCTTGCCCTTGTTATGGTTAGGGTTAAGGTTAGGGTTAGGGTTAGGGTTAGGATTAGGGTTTAGGGTTAGGGTTAGTGTTAGGGTTGGTGTTAGGGTTAGGGTTAGGGTTAGGGTTAGGGTTGGTGTTAGGGTTAGTGTTAGGGTTAGGGTTAGGGTTACGGTTAGGGTTGGTGTTAGGGTTAGGGTTAGGGTTAGGGTTAGGATTAGGGTTAGGGTTGGTGTTAGGGTTAGGGTTAGGGTTAGGGTTAGGGTTGGTGTTAGGGTTAGGGTTGGTGTTAGGTATAGGGTTAGGGTTAGTGTTAGGGTTAGGGTTGGTTTTAGGGTTAGGGTTAGGTTTAGGGTTAGTGTTAGGGTTAGGGTTATGGTTAGGATTAGGATTAGGGTTAGGTTTGGTGTTAGGGTTAGGGTTAGGTTTAGGGTTAGGGTTCGTGTTAGGCATAGGTTTAGGGTTAGGGTTAGGGTTAGGGTTAGGGTTGGTGTTAGGGTTAGGGTTAGGGTTAGGGTTAGGGTTGATGTTAGGTTTAGGGTTAGGGTTAGGATTAGGGTTAGGGTTGGTGTTAGGGTTAGGGTTAGAATTAGGGTTAGGGTTGGTGTTATGGTTAGGGTTAGGGTTAGGGTTAGGCTTAGGGTTAGGGTTCGGGTTAGGGTTGGTGTTAGGGTTAGGGTTAGGGTTAGGGTTGGTGTTAGGGTTAGGGTTAGGGTTAGAGTTAGGGTTAGGGTTAGGGTTAGGGTTGGTGTTAGGGTTAGGGTTAGGGTTAGGGTTAGGGTTGGTGTTAGGGTTAGGGTTTGGGTTAGGGTTAGAGTTGGTGTTACGTTTAGGGTTAGGGTTAGGGTTAGGGTTAGGGTTGGTGTTAGGGTTAGGGTTAGGGTTAGGGTTAGGGTTCGTGTTAGGCATAGGGTTAGGGTTAGGGTTAGGGTTAGGGTTAGGGTTGGTGTTAGGGTTAGGGTTAGGGTTAGGGTTAGGGTTGATGTTAGGTTTAGGGTTAGGGTTAGGATTAGGGTTAGGGTTGGTGTTAGGGTTAGGGTTAGAATTAGGGTTAGGGTTGGTGTTATGGTTAGGGTTAGGGTTAGGGTTAGGGTTAGGGTTAGGGTTAGGGTTGGTGTTAGGGTTAGGTTTAGGGTTAGGGTTGGTGTTATGGTTAGGGTTAGGGTTAGAGTTAGGGTTAGGGTTAGGGTTAGGGTTGGTGTTAGGGTTAGGGTTAGGGTTAGGGTTAGGGTTGGTGTTAGGGTTAGGGTTTGGGTTAGGGTTAGGGTTGGTGTTACGTTTAGGGTTAGGGTTAGGGTTAGGGTTAGGGTTGGTGTTAGGGTTAGGGTTAGGGTTGGGTTAGGGTTCGTGTTAGGCATAGGGTTAGGGTTAGGGTTAGGGTTAGGGTTAGGGTTGGTGTTAGGGTTAGGGTTAGGGTTAGGGTTGTTGTTAGGGTTAGGGTTAGGGTTAGGATTAGGGTTAGGGTTGGTGTTAGGGTTAGGGTTAGGGTTAGGGTTAGGGTTGGTGTTTGGGTTAGGGTTAGGCTTAGGGTTAGGTTTAGGGTTAGGGTTAGGGTTGGTGTTAGGGTTAGGGTTAGGGTTAGGGTTAGGGTTAGGGTTAGGGTTGGTGTTAGGTATAGGGTTATGGTTAGGGTTAGGGTTAGGGTTAGTGTTAGGGTTAGGGTTAGGGTTAGGATTAGGATTAGGGTTAGGGTTGGTGTTAGGGTTAGGGTTAGGTTTAGGGTTAGGGTTCGTGTTAGGCCTAGGGTTAGGGTTAGGGTTAGGGTTGGTATTAGGGTTACAGTTAGGGTTAGGGTTAGGGTTGGTGTTAGGGTTAGGGTTTGGGTTAGGGTTAGGGTTGGTGTTACGTTTAGGGTTAGGGTTAGGGTTAGGGTTAGGGTTGGTGTTAGGGTTAGGGTTAGGGTTAGGGTTAGGGTTCGTGTTAGGCATAGGGTTAGGGTTAGGGTTAGGGTTAGGGTTACGGTTAGGGTTGGTGTTAGGGTTAGGGTTAGGGTTAGTGTTAGGATTAGGGTTAGGGTTGGTGTTAGGTTTAGGGTTAGGGTTAGGGTTGGTGTTAGGGTTAGGGTTAGGGTTAGGGTTAGGGTTGGTGTTAGGTATAGGGTTAGGGTTAGGGTTAGGGTTAGGGTTAGGGTTGGTGTTAGGGTTAGGGTTAGGGTTAGGGTTCGTGTTAGGGTTAGGGTTAGGGTTAGGATTACTATTAGGGTTAGGGTTGGTGTTAGGGTTAGGGTTAGGTTTAGGGTTAGGGTTAGGGTTAGGGTTCGTGTTAGGCATAGGGTTAGGGTTAGGGTTAGGGTTAGGGTTAGGGTTAGGGTTGGTGTTAGGGTTAGGGTTAGGGTTTTGGTTAGGGTTGGTGTTAGGGTTAGGGTTAGGGTTAGGATTAGGTTTAGAGTTGGTGTTAAGGTTAGGGTTAGGGTTAGGTTTAGGGTTGGTGTTAGGGTTAGGGTTAAGTTTAGGGTTAGGGTTGGTGTTAGGTTTAGGGTTAGGGTTAGGGTTAGGGTTAGGGTTAGGGTTGGTGTTACGTTTAGGGTTAGGGTTAGAGTTAGGGTTAGGGTTGGTGTTAGGGTTAGGGTTAGGGTTAGGGTTCGTGTTAGGCATAGGGTTAGGGTTAGGGTTAGGGTTAGGGTTACGGTTAGGGTTGGTGTTAGGGTTAGGGTTAGGGTTAGGGTTAGGATTAGGGTTAGGGTTGGTGTTAGGGTTAGGGTTAGGGTAAGGGTTGGTGTTTGGGTTAGGGTTAGGGTTAGGGTTAGGGTTGGTGTTAGGTATAGGTTTAGGGTTAGGGTTAGGGTTAGGGTTAGGTTTGGTGTTAGGGTTAGGGTTAGGGTTAGGGTTAGTTTTAGGGTTAGGGTTAGGGTTAGGATTAGGATTTGGGTTAGGGTTGGTGTTAGGGTTAGGGTTAGGTTTAGGGTTAGAGTTAGGGTTAGGGTTCGTGTTAGGCATAGGATTAGGGTTAGGGTTAGAGTTAGGGTTAGGGTTGGTGTTAGGGTTAGGGTTAGGGTTTTGGTTAGGGTTGGTGTTAGGTTTAGGGTTAGGTTAGGATTAGGGTTAGAGTTGGTGTTAAGGTTAGGGTTAGGGTTAGGGTTAGGGTTGGTGTTAGGGTTAGGGTTAGGGTTAGGGTTAGGGTTGGTGTTAGGGTTAGGGT
Source organism: Rhinolophus hipposideros (assembly GCF_964194185.1). Lineage (NCBI taxonomy): Eukaryota > Metazoa > Chordata > Mammalia > Chiroptera > Rhinolophidae > Rhinolophus > Rhinolophus hipposideros. The sequence continues at coordinate 276,049 of NW_027669143.1, read as the reverse complement.
TAGGGTTAGGGTTGGTGTTAGGGTTAGGGTTTGGGTTAGGGTTAGTGTTGGTGTTAGGTTTAGGGTTAGGGTTAGGGTTAGGGTTAGGGTTAGGGTTCGTGTTAGGCATAGGGTTAGTGTTAGGGTTAGGGTTAGGGTTAGGGTTGGTGTTCGGGTTAGGGTTAGGGTTTTGGTTAGGGTTGGTGTTAGGGTTAGGGTTAGGGTTAGGATTAGGGTTAGAGTTGGTGTTAAAGTTAGGGTTAGTGTTAGGGTTAGGGTTGGTGTTAGGGTTAGGGTTAGGGTTAGGGTTAGGGTTAGGGTTAGGGTTGGTGTTAGGGTTAGGGTTAGGGTTAGGGTTGGTGTTAGGTATAGGGTTAGGGGTAGGGTTAGGGTTAGGGTTGGTGTTAGGGTTAGGGTTAGGGTTAGTGTTAGGGTTAGGGTCAGGGTTAGGGTTAGGTTACCCCGAGCACTACCCCTCGCCCTAGGCCTACGCCTAGCACTACCTCTGGTCCTACCCCTACCCCAGTCCCTACAGCTCCCCCTACCCATAGGCCCACCCCCATCCCTACCCCTAGCCACAGCTCCCACTCCTGGTCCTAGGCCTACTTCGAGGTTTACCCCGACACCCACCCCTTGCCCTTTGCCTACCCCAGCGCTACGCCTACCGCTCCCACTAGCCCTACCTCGGGCCCTAGACCAACGCCCAGTGCTCACTCTAGTCCGAAGCCTAGCACTTGCCCGTCGCCAACCGGTGCACCTTGCCCTACCAATAGCCAGAGCACTAACCCGTGTCCTACGAAATCACCCTGGACCCACCATTAGCCACACCCTAATCCAGCCCTACATTTGTTCGGAGTCCTAGGACTACCCGGAGCCATTTCGTGACACCTACCCGTAGTCCTCGGCCAACCCCTACCACTACCACTAGTCCTAGGCTTAACATGAGCCCTAACCCTAACACTGCCCGTGGGCCTCTGCCAAACACTAGCCCTTCAACTAACCCTACCCCGAGCACTACCCCTCGCCCTAGGCCTACGCCTAGCACTACCTCTGTTCCTACCACTACCCTGGCCCTACAGCTCCCCCTACCCATAGGCCCACCCCCAACCCTACCACTAGCCACAGCTCCCACTCCTGGCTCTAGGCCTACTCGAGGTTTACCTCGACACCCACCCCTTGCCCTATGCCTACCCCAGCGCTACGCCTACCGCTCTCAGTAGCCCTAGCTCGGGCCCTAGACCAACGCCCATGCCTCCTTCTAGTCCGAGGCCTAGAACTTGCATGTCGCTGACCAGTAAACCTTGCCCTTGTTAGGGTTAGGGTTAGGGTTAGGGTTAGGGTTAGGGTTAGGATTAGGGTTTAGGGTTAGCGTTAGGGTTAGGGTTGGTGTTAGGGTTAGGGTTAAGGTTAGGGTTGGTGTTAGGGTTAGGGTTAGGGTTAGGGTTACGGTTAGGGTTGGTGTTAGGGTTAGGTTTAGGGTTAGGGTTAGGATTAGGGTTAGGGTTGGTGTTAGGGTTAGGGTTAGGGTTAGGGTTGGTGTTAGGGTTAAGGTTAGGGTTAGGGTTAGGGTTGGTGTTAGGTATAGGTTTAGGGTTAGGGTTAGGGTTAGGGTTGGTGTTAAAGTTAGGGTTAGGGTTAGGGTTAGTGTTAGGGTAGGGTTAGGGTTAGGATTAGGATTAGGGTTAGGGTTGGTGTTAGGGTTAAGGTTAGGTTTAAGGTTAGGGTTAGGGTTAGGGTTCGTGTTAGGCATAGGGTTAGGGTTAGGGTTAGGGTTAGGTTACCCCGAGCACTACCCCTCGCCCTAGGCCTACGCCTAGCACTACCTCTGGTCCTACCCCTACCCCAGTCCCTACAGCTCCCCCTAACCATAGGCCCACCCCCATCCCTACCCCTAGCCACAGCTTTCACTCCTGGTCCTAGGCCTACTTCGAGGTTTACCCCGACACCCACCCCTTGCCCTTTGCCTACCCCAGCGCTACGCCTACTGCTCCCACTAGCCCTACCTCGGGCCCTAGACCAACGCCCAGTGCTCACTCTAGTCCGAAGCCTAGCACTTGCCCGTCGCCAACCGGTACACCTTGCCCTACCAATAGCCAGAGCACTAACCCGTGTCCTACGAAATCACCCTGGACCCACCATTAGCCACACCCTAATACAGCCCTACATCCGTTCGGAGTCCTATGACTACCCGGAGCCATTTCGTGACACCTACTCCTAGTCCTCGGCCAACCCCTACCACTACCACTAGTCCTAGGCTTAACATGAGCCCTAACAATAACACTGCCCGTGGGCCACTGCCAAACACTAGCCCTTCAACTAACCCTACCCCGAGCACTACCCCTCGCCCTAGGCCTACGCCTAGCACTACCTCTGTTCCTACCACTACCCTGGCCCTACAGCTCCCCCTACCCATAGGCCCACCCCCAACCCCACCACTAGCCACAGCTCCCACTCCTGGCTCTAGGCCTACTCGAGGTTTACCTCGACACCCACCCCTTGCCCTATGCCTACCCCAGCGCTACGCCTACCGCTCTCACTCGCCCTAGCATGGGCCCTAGACCAACGCCCATGCATCCTTCTAGTCCGAGGCCTGGAACTTGCCCGTCGCTGACCAGTAAACCTTGCCCTTGTTAGGGTTAGGGTTAGGGTTAGGGTTAGGATTAGGGTTTAGGGTTAGGGTTAGGGTTAGGGTTGGTGTTAGGGTTAGGGTTAGGGTTAGGGTTGGTGTTAGGGTTAATGTTAGGGTTAGGGTTAGGGTTACGGTTAGGGTTGGTGTTAGGGTTAGGGTTAGGGTTAGGGTTAGGATTAGGGTTAGGGTTGGTGTTAGGTTTAGGATTAGGGTTAGGGTTGGTGTTAGGGTTAGGGTTAGGGTTAGGGTTAGTGTTAGTGTTAGGTATAGGGTTAGGGTTAGGGTTAGGGTTAGGGTTGGTGTTAGGGTTAGGGTTAGAGTTAGGGTTAGTGTTAGGGTTAGGGTTAGGGTTAGGATTAGGATTAGGGTTAGGGTTGGTGTTAGGGTTAGGGTTAGGTTTAGGGTTAGGGTTCGTGTTAGGCATAGGGTTAGGGTTAGGGTTAGGGTTACGGTTAGGGTTGGTGTTAGGGTTAGGGTTAGGGTTAGGGTTAGGATTAGGGTTAGGGTTGGTGTTAGGGTTAGGGTTAGGGTTAGGGTTGGTGTTTGGGTTAGGGTTAGGGTTAGGGTTAGGTTTGGTGTTAGGTATAGGGTTAGGGTTAGGGTTAGGGTTAGGGTTAGGGTTGGTGTTAGGGTTAGGTTTAGGGTTAGGGTTAGTGTTAGATTTAGGGTTAGGGTTAGGATTAGGATTTGGGTTAGGGTTGGTGTTAGGGTTAGGGTTAGGTTTAGGGTTAGGGTTAGGTTTAGGGTTCGTGTTAGGCATAGGGTTAGGGTTAGGGTTAGAGTTAGGGTTAGGGTTGGTGTTAGGGTTAGGGTTAGGGTTTTGGTTAGGGTTGGTGTTAGGGTTAGGGTTAGGGTTAGGATTAGGGTTAGAGTTGGTGTTAATGTTAGGGTTAGGGTTAGGGTTAGGGTTTGTGTTAGGGTTAGGGTTAGGGTTAGGGTTAGGATTAGGGTTAGGGTTGGTGTTAGGGTTAGGGTTAGGGTTAGGGTTGGTGTTAGGGTTAGGGTTTGGGTTAGGGTTAGGGTTGGTGTTAGGTTTAGGGTTAGGGTTAGGGTTAGGATTAGGGTTAGGGTTAGGGTTCATGTTAGGCATAGGGTTAGGGTTAGGGTTAGGGTTAGGGTTAGGGTTGGTGTTCGGGTTAGGGTTAGGGTTTTGGTTAGGGTTGGTGTTAGGGTTAGGGTTAGGGTTAGGATTAGGGTTAGAGTTGGTGTTAAAGTTAGGGTTAGTGTTAGGGTTAGGGTTGGTGTTAGGGTTAGGGTTAGGGTTAGGGTTAGGGTTAGGGTTAGGGTTGGTGTTAGGGTTAGGGTTAGGGTTAGGGTTGGTGTTAGGGTTAGGGTTAGGGGTAGGGTTAGGGTTAGGGTTGGTGTTAGCGTTAGGGTTAGGGTTAGGGTTAGTGTTAGGGTTAGGGTCAGGGTTAGGGTTAGGTTACCCCGAGCACTACCCCTCGCCCTAGGCCTACGCCTAGCACTACCTCTGGTCCTACCCCTTCCCCAGTCCCTACAGCTCCCCCTACCCATAGGCCCACCCCCATCCCTACCCCTAGCCACAGCTCCCACTCCTGGTCCTAGACCTACTTCGAGGTTTACCCCGACACCCACCCCTTGCCCTTTGCCTACCCCAGCGCTACGCCTACCGCTCCCACTAGCCCTACCTCGGGCCCTAGACCAACGCCCAGTGCTCACTCTAGTCCGAAGCCTAGCACTTGCCCGTCGCCAACCGGTACACCTTGCCCTACCAATAGCCAGAGCACTAACCCGTGTCCTACGAAATCACCCTGGACCCACCATTAGCCACACCCTAATCCAGCCCTACATTTGTTCGGAGTCCTAGGACTACCCGGAGCCATTTCGTGACACCTACCCGTAGTCCTCGGCCAACCCCTACCACTACCACTAGTCCTAGGCTTAACATGAGCCCTAACCCTAACACTGCCCGTGGGCCTCTGCCAAACACTAGGCCTTCAACTAACCCTAACCCGAGCACTACCCCTCGCCCTAGGCCTACGCCTAGCACTACCTCTGTTCCTACCACTACCCTGGCCCTACAGCTCCCCCTACCCATAGGCCCACCCCCAACCCTACCACTAGCCACAGCTCCCACTCCTGGCTCTAGGCCTACTCGAGGTTTACCTCGACACCCACCCCTTGCCCTATGCCTACCCCAGCGCTACGCCTACCGCTCTCAGTAGCCCAAGCTCGGGCCCTAGACCAACGCCCATGCCTCCTTCTAGTTCGAGGCCTAGAACTTGCCCGTCGCTGACCAGTAAACCTTGCCCTTGTTAGGGTTAGGGTTAGGGTTAGGGTTAGGGTTAGGGTTAGGGTTAGGATTAGGGTTTAGGGTTAGCGTTAGGGTTAGGGTTGGTGTTAGGGTTAGGGTTAGGGTTGGTGTTAGGGTTAGGGTTAGGGTTAGGGTTACGGTTAGGGTTGGTGTTAGGGTTAGGTTTAGGGTTAGGGTTAGGGTTACGGTTAGGGTTGGTGTTAGGGTTAGGTTTAGGGTTAGGGTTAGGATTAGGGTTAGGGTTGGTGTTAGGGTTAGGGTTAGGGTTAGGGTTGGTGTTAGGGTTAAGGTTAGGGTTAGGGTTAGGGTTGGTGTTAGGTATAGGTTTAGGGTTAGGGTTAGGGTTAGTGTTAGGGTTGGTGTTAGGGTTAGGGTTAGGGTTAGGGTTGGTGTTAGGGTTAGGGTTAGGGTTAGGGTTAGTGTTAGGGTTAGGGTTAGGGTTAGGATTAGGATTAGGGTTAGGGTTGGTGTTAGGGTTAGGGTTAGGTTTAGGGTTAGGGTTCGTGTTAGGCATAGGGTTAGGGTTAAGGTTAGGGTTAGGGTTGGTGTTAGGGTTAGGGTTAGGGTAAGGGTTAGGGTTGATGTTAGCTTTAGGGTTAGGGTTGGGATTAGGGTTAGGGTTGATGGTAGGGTTAGGGTTAGGGTTAGGGTTAGGGTTGGTGTTAGGGTTAGGGTTAGGGTTAGGGTTAGGGTTAGGGTTAGGGTTAGGGTTGGTGTTAGGGTTAGGGTTAGGGTTAGGGTTAGGGTTAGGGTTGGTGTTAGGGTTAGGGTTTGGGTTAGGGTTAGGGTTGGTGTTACGTTTAGGGTTAGGGTTAGGGTTAGGGTTAGGCTTGGTGTTAGGGTTAGGGTTAGGGTTAGGGTTAGGGTTCGTGTTAGGCATAGGGTTAGGGTTAGGGTTAGGGTTAGGGTTACGGTTAGGGTTGGTGTTAGGGTTAGGGTTAGGGTTAGGGTTAGGATTAGGGTTAGGGTTGGTGTTAGGGTTAGGGTTAGGGTTAGGGTTGGTGTTAGGGTTAGGGTTAGGGTTAGGGTTAGGGTTAGGGTTGGTGTTAGGTATAAAGTTAGGGTTAGGGTTAGGGTTAGGGTTAGGGTTAGGGTTGGTGTTAGGGTTAGGGTTAGGGTTAGGGTTAGTGTTAGGGTTAGGGTTAGGGTTAGGGTTAGGGTTAGGGTTAGGGTTAGGGTTAGGGTTGGTGTTAGGGTTAGGGTTAGGGTTAGGGTTAGGGTTAGGGTTAGGGTTGGTGTTAGGGTTAGGGTTAGGGTTAGGTTTGGTGTTAGGTATAGGGTTAGGGTTAGGGTTAGGGTTAGGGTTGGTGTTAGAGTTAGGGTTAGGGTTAGGGTTAGTGTTAGGGTTAGGGTTAGGGTTAGGGTTAGGTTACCCCGAGCACTAACCCTCGCCCTAGGCCTACGCCTAGCACTACCTCTGGTCCTACCCCTACCCCAGTCCCTACAGCTCCCCCTACCTATAGGCCCAACCCCATCCCTACCCCTAGCCACAGCTCCCACTCCTGGTCCTAGGCCTAATTCGAGGTTTACCCCGACACCCACCCCTTGCCCTTTGCCTACCCCAGCGCTACGCCTACCGCTCCCACTAGCCCTACCTCGGGCCCTAGACCAACGCCCAGTGCTCACTCTAGTCCGAAGCCTAGCACTTGCCCGTCGCCAACCGGTACACCTTGCCCTACCAATAGCCAGAGCACTAACCCGTGTCCTACGAAATCACCCTGGACCCACCATTAGCCACACCCTAATCCAGCCCTACATCCGTTCGGAGTCCTATGACTACCCGGAGCCATTTCGTGACACCTACCCCTAGTCCTCGGCCAACCCCTACCACTACCACTAGTCCTAGGCTTAACATGAGCCCTAACCCTAACACTGCCCGTGGGCCTCTGCCAAACACTAGCCCTTCAACTAACCCTACCCGAGCACTACCCCTCGCCCTAGGCCTACGCCTAGCACTACCTCTGTTCCTACCACTACCCTGTCCCTACAGCTCCCCCTACCCATAGGCCCACCCCCAACCCTACCACTAGCCACAGCTCCCACTCCTGGCTCTAGGCCTACTCGAGTTTTACCTCGACACCCACCCCTTGCCCTATGCCTACCCCAGCGCTACGCCTACCGCTCTCACTAGCCCTAGCTTGGGCCCTAGACCAACGCCCATGCCTCCTTCTAGTCCGAGGCCTAGAACTTGCCCGTCGCTGACCAGTAAACCTTGCCCTTGTTAGGGTTAGGTTTAGGGTTAGGGTTAGGGTTAGGGTTAGGGTTAGGATAAGGGTTTAGGGTTAGGGTTAGGGTTAGGGTTGGTGTTAGGGTTAGGGTTAGGGTTAGGGTTAGGGTTGGTGTTAGGGTTAATGTTAGTGTTAGGGTTAGGGTTAGGTTTAGGATTAGGGTTAGGGTTGGTGTTAGGGTTAGGGTTAGGGTTAGGGTTGGTGTTAGGGTTAGGGTTAGGGTTAGGGTTAGGGTTGGTGTTAGGTATAGGGTTAGGGTTAGGGTTAGGGTTAGGATTAGGGTTGGTGTTAGGGTTAGGGTTAGGGTTAGGGTTAGTGTTAGGGTTAGGTTTAGGGTTAGGATTAGGATTAGGGTTAGGGTTGGTGTTAGGGTTAGGGTTAGGTTTAGGGTTAGGGTTCGTGTTAGGCATAGGGTTAGGGTTAGGGTTAGGGTTAGGGTTAGGGTTAGGGTTGGTGTTAGGGTTAGGGTTAGGGTTAGGGTTAGGGTTGATGTTAGCTTTAGGGTTAGGGTTAGGATTAGGGTTAGGGTTGGTGTTAGGGTTAGGGTTAGGGTTAGGGTTGGTGTTTTAGGGTTAGGGTTAGGGTTAGGGTTAGGGTTAGGGTTAGGGTTAGGATTGGTGTTAGGGTTAGGGTTAGGGTTAGGGTTAGGGTTGGTGTTAGCGTTAGGGTTAGGGTTAGAGTTAGGGTTAGGGTTAGGTTTAGGGTTGGTGTTAGGGTTAGGGTTAGAATTAGGGTTAGGGTTGGTGTTAGGGTTAGGGTTTGGGTTAGGGTTAGGGTTGCTGTTACGTTTAGGGTTAGGGTTAGGGTTAGGGTTAGGGTTGGTGTTAGGGTTAGGGTTAGGGTTAGGGTTAGGGGTCGTGTTAGGCATAGGGTTAGGGTTAGGGTTAGGGTTAGGGTTAGGGTTAGGGTTGGTGTTAGGGTTAGGGTTAGGGTTAGGGTTAGGGTTGGTGTTAGGTATAGGGTTAGGGTTAGGGTTAGGGTTAGGGTTAGGGTTGGTGTTAGGGTTAGGGTTAGGGTTAGGGTTAGTGTTAGAGTTGGTGTTAAGGTTAGGGTTAGGGTTAGGGTTGGTGTTAGGGTTAGGGTTAGGGTTAGGATTAGGGTTAGAGTTGGTGTTAAGGTTAGGGTTAGGGTTAGGGTTGGTGTTAGGGTTAGGGTTAGGGTTAGGGTTAGGGTTAGGGTTGGTGTTAGGGTTAGGGTTAGGGTTAGGGTTGGTGTTAGGCATAGGGTTAGGGTTAGGGTTAGGGTTAGGGTTAGGGTTACGGTTAGGGTTGGTGTTAGGGTTAGGGTTAGGGTTAGGGTTAGGGTTGGTGTTAGGGTTAGGTTTAGGGTTAGGATTAGGGTTAGAGTTGGTGTTAAGGTTAGGGTTAGGGTTAGGGTTAGGGTTGGTGTTAGGGTTAGGGTTAGGGTTAGGGTTCGTGTTAGGCATAGGGTTAGGGTTAGGGTTAGGGTTAGGGTTAGGGTTACGGTTAGGGTTGGTGTTAGGGTTAGGGTTAGGGTTTTGGTTAGGGTTGGTGTTAGGGTTAGGGTTAGGGTTAGGATTAGGGTTAGAGTTGGTGTTAAAGTTAGGGTTAGGGTTAGGGTTAGGGTTGGTGTTAGGGTTAGGGTTAGGGTTACGGTTAGGGTTGGTGTTAGGGTTAGGGTTAGGGTTAGGGTTAGGGTTGGTGTTAGGTATAGGGTTAGGGTTAGGGTTAGGGTTAGGGTTAGGGTTAGGGTTGGTGTTAGAGTTAGGGTTAGGGTTAGGGTTAGTGTTAGGGTTAGGGTTAGGGTTAGGGTTAGGTTACCCCGAGCACTACCCCTCGCCCTAGGCCTACGCCTAGCACTACCTCTGGTCCTACCCCTACCCCAGTCCCTACAGCTCCCCCTACCCATAGGCCCACCCCCATCCCTACCCCTAGCCACAGCTCCCACTCCTGGTCCTAGGCCTACTTCGAGGTTTACCCCGACACCCACCCCTTGCCCTTTGCCTACCCCAGCGCTACGCCTACCGCTCCCACTAGCCCTACCTCGGGCCCTAGACCAACGCCCAGTGCTCACTCTAGTCCGAAGCCTAGCACTTGCCCGTCGCCAACCGGTACACCTTGCCCTACCAATAGCCAGAGCACTAACCCGTGTCCTACGAAATCACCCTGGACCCACCATTAGCCACACCCTAATCCAGCCCTACATCCGTTCGGAGTCCTAGGACTACCCGGAGCCATTTCGTGACACCTACCCCTAGTCCTCGGCCAACCCCTACCACTACCACTAGTTCTAGGCTTAACATGAGCCCTAACCCTAACACTGCCTGTGGGCCTCTGCCAAACACTAGCCCTTCAACTAACCCTACCCCGAGCACTACCCCTCGCCCTAGGCCTACGCCTAGCACTACCTCTGTTCCTACCACTACCCTGGCCCTACAACTCCCCCTACCCATAGGCCCACCCCCAACCCTACCACTAGCCACAGCTCCCACTCCTGGCTCTAGGCCTACTCGAGGTTTACCTCGACACCCACCCCTTGCCCTATGCCTACCCCAGCGCTACGCCTACCGCTCTCACTAGCCCTAGCTTGGGCCCTAGACCAACGCCCATGCCTCCTTCTAGTCCGAGGCCTAGACTTGCCCGTCGCTGACCAGTAAACCTTGCCCTTGTTAGGGTTAGGGTTAGGGTTAGGGTTAGGGTTAGGGTTGGTGTTAGGGTTAGGGTTAAGGTTAGGGTTAGGGTTACGGTTAGGGTTGGTGTTAGGGTTAGGGTTAGGGTTAGGGTTAGGATTAGGGTTAGGGTTGGTGTTAGGGTTAGGGTTAGGGTTAGGGTTGGTGTTAGGGTTAGGGTTAGGGTTAGGGTTAGGGTTGGTGTTAGGTATAGGGTTAGGGTTAGGGTTAGGGTTAGGGTTAGTGTTGGTGTTAGAGTTAGGGTTAGGGTAAGGGTTAGTGTTAGGGTTAGGGTTAGGGTTAGGATTAGGATTAGGGTTAGGGTTGGTGTTAGGGTTAGGGTTAGGTTTAGGGTTAGGGTTCGTATTAGGCATAGGGTTAGGGTTAGGGTTAGGGTTAGGGTTAGGGTTGGTGTTAGGGTTAGGGTTAGGGTTAGGGTTGATGTTAGGTTTAGGGTTAGGGTTAGGATTAGGGTTAGGGTTGGTGTTAGGGTTAGGGTTAGAATTAGGGTTTGGGTTGGTGTTAGGGTTAGGGTTAGGGTTAGGGTTAGGGTAAGGGTTAGGGTTGGTGGTAGGGTTAGGGTTAGGGTTAGAGTTAGGGTTAGGGTTAGGGTTAGGGTTGGTGTTAGGGTTAGGGTTAGGGTTAGGGTTAAGGTTGGTGTTAGGGTTAGGCTTTGGGTTAGGGTTAGGGTTGGTGTTAAGTTTAAGGTTAGGGTTAGGGTTAGGGTTAGGGTTGGTGTTAGGGTTAGGGTTAGGGTTAGGGTTAGGGTTCGTGTTAGGCATAGGGTTAGGGTTAGGGTTAGGGTTAGGGTTAGGTTTGGTGTTAGGGTTAGGGTTAGGGTTAGGCTTAGGGTTGTTGTTAGGGTTAGGGTTAGGGTTAGGATTAGGGTTAGGGTGGTGTTAAGGTTAGGGTTAGGGTTAGGGTTGGTGTTGGGGTTAGGGTTAGGGTTAGGGTTAGGTTTAGGGTTAGGGTTAGGGTTGGTGTTAGGGTTAGGGTTAGGGTTAGGGTTAGGGTTAGGGTTAGGGTTGGTGTTAGGTATAGGTTTAGGGTTAGGGTTAGGGTTAGGGTTAGGGTTGGTGTTAGGATTTGGGTTAGGGTTAGGTTTAGTGTTAGGGTTAGGGTTAGGGTTAGGTTACACCGAGCACTACACCTCGCCCTAGGCCTACGCCTAGCCCTACCTCTGGTCCTACCACTACCCCTGGCCCTACAGCTCCCCCTATCCATAGGTCCACCCCAACCTCTACCCCTAGCCACAGCACTCACTCCTGGCCCTAGGCCTACACCGAGGTTTACCTCGACACCCACCCCTTGCCCCATGCCTACCCCAGCGCTACGCCTACCGTTTCCACTAGCCATAGCTCGGGCCCTAGACCAACGCCCATGGCTCCCTCTCGTCCGAGGCCTAGAACTTGCCCGTCGCTGAACAGTACACCTTGCCCTTGTTAGGGTTAGGGTTAGGGTTAGGGTTGGTGTTAGGTATAGGGTTAGGGTTAGGGTTAGAGTTAGGGTTAGGGTTGGTGTTAGGGTTAGGGTTAGGGTTAGGGTTAGGGTTGGTGTTAGGTATAGTGTTAGGGTTAGGGTTAGTGTTGGTGTTAGGGTTAGGGTTAGGGTTAGGGTTATGGTTCGTGTTAGGTATAGGGTTATGGTTAGGGTTAAGGTTAGGGTTTGGGTTGGTGTTAGGGTTAGGGTTAGGGTTAGGGTTAGGGTTGGTGTTAGGTATAGGGTTAGGGTTAGCATTAGGGTTAGGGTTAGGGTTGGTGTTAGGGTTAGGGTTAGGGTTAGTAATAGGGTTAGGGTTAGTGTTAGGTTACCCCGAGCACTACCCCTCGCCCTAGGCCTACGCCTAGCACTACCTACGGTCCCACCCCTACACCTGTCCCTACAGCTCCCCCTACCCATAGGCCCACCCCCATCCCTACCCCTAGCCACAGCTCCCACTCCTGGTCCTAGGCCTACTCCGAGGTTTACCCCGACACCCACCCCTTGCCCTTTGCCTAACCCAGCGCTACGCCTACCTCTCCCACTAGCCCTAGCTCGGGCCCTAGACCAACGCCCAGTGCTCATCTAGTCTGAGGCCTACCAGTTGCCCGAGGCCGACCAGCACACCTTGCCCTACCGTTAGCCAGAGCAGTAACCAGTGTCCTACGAAATCACCTCGACCCACCCTTACCACACCCAAATCCAGCCCTACACGTGTTCCGAATCCTAGGACTACCCGGAGCCTTCCTGTGACACCTACCCCTAGCCCTCGGCTAACCCCAACCACTACAACTCGTCCTAGGCCTAACATGAGCCCTAACCCTAACACTACCCGTGAGACTCTGCCAACCACTAGCCCTTCACCTAACCCTACCCCGAGCACTACACCTCGCCCTAGGCCTACGCCTAGCACTACCTCTGGTCCTACCCCTACCCCTGGCCCTACAGCTCCCCCTACCCATAGGCCCATCCAAATCCCTATCCCTAGCCACAGCTCCAACGCCTGGCACTAGGCCTACTCCGAAGTTTACCCCGACAATCACCCCTTGCCGTATGCCTACCCCAGCACTACGCCTATCACTCCCACTAGCCCTATCTCGGGCCCTAGACCAACGCCCAGTGCTCATCTAGTCAGAGGCCTAGCACTTGCCCGTCGCCGACCAGTACACCTTTAACTGCCATTAGCCAGAGCACTAACCAGTGTCCTACGAAATCACGTGGACCCACCCTTAGCCACACCCTAATCCAGCCCTACACCTGTTCCGAATACTAGGACTACCCGGAGCCCTCCCGTGACACCTACCCCTAGCCCTCGGCTAACCCCTACCACTACCACTCGTCCTAGGCCTAACATGAGCCCTAACCCTAACACTACCCGTGAGACTCTGCCAACCACTAGCCCTTCACCTAACCCTACACCGAGCACTACCCCTTGCCCTAGGCCTACGCCTAGCACTACCTCTGGTCCTACACCTACCCCTGGCCCTACAGCTCCCCCTACCCATGGGCCCACCACCATCACTACCCTAGCCACAACTCCAATTCCTGGCCAAAAGCCTACTCCGAAGTTTACCCCAACACCACCCCTTGCCTTATGCCTACCCCAGCGCTACGCCTACCACTCCTACTAGCCCTAGCTCGGGAGATAGACCAACGACCAGTGCTCCCTCTAGTCAGAGGCCTACCACTTGCCCGAGGCCGACCAGTACACCTTGCCCTTGTAAGGGTTAGGGTTAGGATTAGGGTTAGGGTTAGGGTTAGGGTTAGGGTTAGGATTAGGGTTTAGGGTTAGGGTTAGGGTTAGGGTTGGTGTTAGGGTTAGGATTTGGTTTAGGGTTAGGGTTAGGGTTGGTGTTAGGTTTAGGGTTAGGGTCAGGGTTAGGGTTAGGGTTAGGGTTGGTGTTAGGGTTAGTGTTAGGGTTAGGGTTAGGGTTAGGATTAGGTTTAGGGTTGGTGTTAGGGTTAGGGTTAGGGTTAGGGTTAGGGTTGGTGTTAGGTATAAAGTTAGGGTTAGGGTTAGGGTTAGGGTTGGTGTTAGGGTTAGGGTTAGGGTAAGGGTTAGTGTTAGGGTTAGGGTTAGGGTTAGGGTTAGGATTAGGGTTAGGGTTGGTGCTAGGTTTAGGGTTAGGGTTCGGGTTAGGGTTGGTGTTAGGTATAGGGTTAGGGTTAGGGTTAGGGTTAGGGTTGGTGTTAGGGTTAGGGTTAGGGTTAGGGTTAGGGTTGGTGTTACGGTTAGGGTTAGGGTTAGGATTAGGGTTAGGGTTGGTGTTAGGGTTAGCGTTAGGGTTAGAGTTAGGGTTGGTGTTAGTGTTAGGGTTAAGGTTAGGGTTAGGGTTAGGGTTAGGGTTAGGGTTAGGGTTGGTGTTAGGGTTAGGGTTAGGGTTGGTGTTAGGTATAGGGTTAGGGTTAGGGTTGGTGTTAGGGTTAGGGTTAGGGTTAGGGTTGGTGTTAGGGTTAGCGTTAGGGTTAGAGTTAGGGTTGGTGTTAGTGTTAGGGTTAAGGTTAGGGTTAGGGTTAGGGTTAGGGTTAGGGTTAGGGTTGGTGTTAGGGTTAGGGTTAGGGTTGGTGTTAGGTATAGGGTTAGGGTTAGGGTTGGTGTTAGGGTTAGGGTTAGGGTTAGGGTTGGTGTTAGGGTTAGGGTTAGGTTACCCCGAGCACTACCCCTCGCCCTAGGCCTACGCCTAGCACTACCTCTGGTCCTACACCTATCCCTGTCCCTACAGCTCCCCCTACCCATAGGCCCACCCCCATCCCTACCCCTAGCCACAGCTCCCACTTTTGGTCCTAGGCCTACTCCGAGGTGTACCCCGACACCCACCCCTTGCCCTTTGCCTAACCCAGCGCTACGCCTACCGCTCCCACTATCCTACCTCGGGCACTAGACCAACGCCCATGGCTCCCTCTCGTCCGAGGCCTAGACCTTGCCCGTCGCTGACCAGTACACCTTGCCCTTGTTAGGGTTAGGGTTAGGGTCAGGGTTAGGGTTAGGGTTTAGGTTTAGGGTTAGGGTTGGTGTTAGGTATAGGGTTAGGGTTAGGGTTAGGGATAGGGTTAGGGTTAGGGTTGGTGTTAGGGTTAGGGTTAGAGTTAGGGTTAGGGTTGGTGTTAGGTATAGGGTTAGGGTTAGGGTTAGGGTTGGTGTTAGGGTTAGGTTTAGGGATAGGGTTAGGGTTGGTGTTAGGTATAGGGTTATGGTTAGGGTTAGGGTTAGGGTTAGGGTTGGTGTTAGGGTTAGGGTTAGGGTTAGGGTTGGTGTTAGGTATAGGGTTAGTGTTAGCATTAGTTTTAAGGTTAGGGTTGGTGTTAGGGTTAGGGTTAGGGTTAGGGTTAGTAATAGGGTTAGGGTTAGTGTTAGGTTACCCCGAACACTACCCCTCGCCCTAGGCCTACGCCTAGCACTACCTCTGGTCCCACCCCTACCCCTGGCTTTATAGCTCCCCCTACCAATAGGCCCACCCCCACCCCTACCCCTAGCCACAGCTCCCACTCCTGGCCCTAGGCCTACACCGAGGTATATCCCGACACCCACCCCTTGCCCTATGCCTACCCCAGCGTTACGCCTACTGCTGCCACTAGCCCTATCTCGGGCCCTAGACCAACGCCCAGTGCTCACTCTAGTCCGAAGCCTAGCACTTGCCCGTCGCCGACCAGTACACCTTGCCTACCAATAGCCAGAACACTAACCTGTGCCCTCGAAATCACCCTGGACCCACCCTTACCACACCCTAATCCAGCCCTACACCCGTTCCGAGCACTAGGACGACTCGGAGCCCTCCCGTGACACCTACCCCTAGCCCTCGGCCAACCCCTTCCACTACCACTAGTCCTAGGCTTAACATGAGCCCTAACCTTATCACTGTCTGTGGGCCTCTGCCAACCACTAGCCCTTCAACTAACCCTACCCCGAGCACTACCCCTCGCCCTAGGCGTACGCCTAGCACTACCTCTGGTCCTACCGCTACCCCTGGCCCTAAAGCTCCCCCTACCCATGGGCCCACCCCCATCCCTACCCCTATCCACAACTCCAACTCCTGGGCCAAAGCCTACTCCGAGGTTTACCTTGACTCCCACCCCTTGCTCTATGCCTACCCCAGCGCTAAGCCTATCGCTCCCACTAGCCCTAGCTCGGGCCCTAGACCAACGCCCATGGCTCCCTCTCGTCCGAGGCCTAGACCTTGCCCGTCGCTGACCAGTACACCTTGCCCTTGTTAGGGTTAGGGTTAGGGTCAGGGTTAGGGTTAGGGTTTAGGTTTAGGGTTAGGGTTGGTGTTAGGTATAGGGTTAGGGTTAGGGTTAGGGATAGGGTTAGGGTTAGGGTTGGTGTTAGGGTTAGGGTTAGAGTTAGGGTTAGGGTTGGTGTTAGGTATAGGGTTAGGGTTAGGGTTAGGGTTGGTGTTAGGGTTAGGTTTAGGGTTAGGGTTAGGGTTGGTGTTAGGTATAGGGTTATGGTTAGGGTTAGGGTTAGGGTTAGGGTTGGTGTTAGGGTTAGGGTTAGGGTTAGGGTTGGTGTTAGGTATAGGGTTAGTGTTAGCATTAGTTTTAAGGTTAGGGTTGGTGTTAGGGTTAGGGTTAGGGTTAGGGTTAGTAATAGGGTTAGGGTTAGTGTTAGGTTACCCCGAACACTACCCCTCGCCCTAGGCCTACGCCTAGCACTACCTCTGGTCCCACCCCTACCCCTGTCCCTACAGCTCCCCCTACCCATAGGCCCACCCCCATCCCTACCCCTAGCCACAGCTCCCACTCCTGGTCCTAGGCCTACTCCGAGGTTTACCCCGACACCCACCCCTTGCCCTTTGCCTACCCCAGCGCTATGCCTACCGCTCCCACTAGCCCTACCTCGGGCCCCAGACCAACGCCCAGTGCTCACTCTAGTCCGAAGCCTAGCACTTGCCCGTCTCCAACCGGTACACCTTGCCCTGCCGATAGACAGAGCACTAACCCGTGTCCTACGAAATCACCCTGGACCCACCATTAGCCACACCCTAATCCAGCCCTACATCCGTTCGGAGTCCTAGGACTACCCGGAGCCCTCTTGTGACAGTTACCCCTAGCCCTCGGCCATCCCCTACCACTACCACTAGTCCTAGGCCTAACATGAGCCCTAACCCTAACACTGCTCGTGGGCCTCTGCCAACCACTAGCCCTTCACCTAACCCTACCCCGAGCCCTACCCCTCGCCCTAGGCTTACGCCTAGCACTACCTCTGGTCCTACCTTTACCCCTGGTTCTACAACTCCCCCTAATTATAGGCCCACCTTCATCTTTACCCCTAACCACAGCTCCCACTCCTGGCTTTAGGCCTACTCCGATTTTTACCTCGACACCCACCCCTTGCCTTATGCCTACCCCAGCGCTACGCATACCGCTCTCACTAGCCCTAGCTCAGGCCCTAGACCAACGCCCATGGCTCCCTCTAGTCCGAGGCCTAGAACTTGCCCGTCGCTGACCAGTACACCTTGTTCTTGTTAGGGTTAGGGTTATGGTTACGATTAGGGTTAGGGTTAGGATTAGGGTTTAGGGTTAGGGTTAGGGTTAGGGTTGGTGTTAGGGTTAGGGTTAGGGTTAGGGTTAGGGTTAGGGTTAGGGTTGGTGTTAGGGTTAGGGTTAGGGTTAGGATTAGGGTTAGGGTTGGTGATAGGGTTAGGGTTAGGGTTAGGGTTGGTGTTAGGTATAGGGTTATGGTTATGGTTAGGGTTAGGGTTAGGGTTGGTGTTAGGGTTAGGGTTACGGTTAGGGTTAGTGTTGGTGTTAGGTATAGGGTTAGGGTTAGCATTAGGGTTAGGGTTAGGGTTGGTGTTAGGTTTAGGGTTAGGGTTAGGATTAGTGATAGGGTTAGGGTTAGTGTTAGGTTACCCCGAGCACTACCCCTCGCCTTAGGCCTACGCCTAGCACTACCTCTGGTCCCACCCCTACCCCTGTCCCTACAGCTCCCCATAACCATAGGCCCACCCCCATCCCTACTCCTAGCCACAGCTCCCACTCCTGGTCCTAGGCCTACTCCGAGGTTTAACCCGACACCCAACCCTTGCCCTTTGACTACCCCGGCGCTACGCCTACCGCTCCCACTAGCCCTACCTCGTGCCCTAGACCAACGCCCAGTGCTCACTCTAGTCCGAAGCCTAGCACTTGCCCGTCACCAACCGGTACACTTTGCCCTACCGATAGCCAGAGCACTAACCCGTGTCCTACGAAATCACCCTGGACCCACCATTAGCCACAGCCTAATCCAGCCCTACATCCGTTCGGAGTCCTAGGACTACCCGGAGCCCTCTTGTGACAGTTACCCCTAGCCCTCGGCCATCCCCTACCACTACCACTAGTCCTAGGCCTAACATGAGCCCTAACCCTAACACTGCCCGTGGGCCTCTGCCAACCACTAGCCCTTCACCTAACTCTACCCCGAGCACTACCCCTCGCCCTAGGCTTACGCCTAGCACTACCTCTGGTCCTACACCTACCCCTGGTTCTACATCTCCCCCTACTTATAGGCCCACCCCCATCCCTACCCCTAGCCACAGCTCCCACTCCTGGCCCTAGGCCTACTCCGAGGTTTACCCCGACACCCACCCCTTGCCCTTTGCCTACCCCAGCGCTACGCCTACCGCTCCCACTAGCCCTAGCTCGGGCCCTAGACCAACGCCTAGTGCTCATCTAGTCTGAGGCCTACCACTTGCCCGAGCCCGACCAGCACACCTTGCCCTACCGTTAGCCAGAGCAGTAACCAGTGTCCTACGAAATCACCTCGACCCACCCTTACCACACCCAAATCCAGCCCTACACGTGTTCCGAATCCTAGGACTACCAGGAGCCTTCCCGTGACACCTACCCCTAGCCCTCGGCTAACCCCAACCACTACAACTCGTCCTAGGCCTAACATGAGCCCTAACCCTAACACTGCCCGTGGGCCTCTGCCAACCACTAGCCCTTCACCTAACCCTACCCCGAGCACTACCCCTCGCCCTAGGCTTACGCGTAGCACTACCTCTGGTCCTACCCCTACCCGTGGCCCTACAGCTCCCCCTATTTATAGGCCCACCCCCATCCCTACCCCTAGCCACAGCTCCCACTCCTGGCCCTAGGCCTACTCCGAGGTTTACCTCGACACCCACCCCTTGCCCTATGCCTACCCCAGCGTCACGCCTACCGCTCCCACTAGCCCTAGGTCGGGCCCTATACCAACGCCCATGGCTCCCTCTAGTCCGAGGCCTAGAAATTGCCCGTCGCTGACCAGTACACTTTGCCCTTGTTAGGGTTAGAATTAGGGTTAGGGTTAGGGTTAGGGTTAGGATTAGGGTTTAGGGTTAGGGTTAGGGTTTAGGGTTGGTGTTAGGGTTAGGGTTAGGGTTAGGGTTAGGGTTGGTGTTAGGTTTAGGGTTAGGGTTAGGGTTAGGGTTAGGGTTAGGGTTGGTGTTAGGGTTAGGGTTAGGGTTAAGGTTAGGGTTAGGATTAGGGTTAGGGTTGGTGTTAGGTTTAGGGTTAGGGTTAGCGTTAGTGTTAGGGTTAGGGTTGATGTTAGGGTTAGGGTTAGGGTTAGGGTTAGGGTAGTGTTAGGGATAGGTTACCCCGAGCACTACCCCTCGCCCTAGGCATACGCCTAGCACTACCTCTGGTCCTACCGCTACCCCTGGCCCTACAGCTCCCCTACCAATAGGCCCACCCCCACCCTTACCCCTAGCCACAGCTCCAACTCCTGGCCCTAGGCCTACTCCGAGGTTTACCCCGACACCCACCCCTTGCCCTTTGCCTACCACAGCGCTACGCCTACCGCTCCCACTAGCCCTAGCTCGGGCCCTAGACCAACGCCCAGTGCTCATCTAGTCCGAGGCCTAGCACTTGCCCGTCGCCGACCAGTACACCTTGCCCAACCGTTAGCCAAAGCAGTAACCCGTGTCCTACGAAATCACCCTGGACGCACCCTTACCAACCGTAATCCAGCCCTACAACTGTTCCGAGTCCTAGACCTACCCGGAGCCCTCCCGTGACACCTACCCCTAGCCTTCGGCCAATCCCTACCACAACCACTAGTCCTAGGCTTAACATGAGCCCTAACCCTAACACTGCCCGTGGGCCTCTGCCAACGACTAGCCCTTCAACTAACCCTACCCCGAGCACTACCCCTCGCCCTAGGCCTACGCCTAGCACTACCTCTGGTCCTACCCCTACCACTGGCCCTACAGCTCCCCCTACCCCTGGGCCCACCCCCATCCCTACCCCTAGCCAAAACTCCAAATCCTGGCCCAAAGCCTACTCCGAAGTTTACCCCGACACCCACCCCTTTCCCTATGCCTATCCCAGCGCTACGCCTACCGCTCCCACTAGCCCTAGCTCGGGCCCTAGACCAACGCCCAGTGCTCTCTCTAGTCAGAGGCCTACCAGTTGCCCGAGGCCGACCAGTACACCTTGCCCTACCGTTAGCCAGAGCAGTAACCCGTGTCCTACGAAATCACCCTGGACCCACCCTTACCACACCCTAATACAGCCCTACACCTGTTCCGAGTCCTAGGACTACCCGGAGACATTTCGTGACACCTACCCCTAGCCCTCGGCCAACCCCTACCACTACCACTAGTCCTAGGCTTAACATGAGCCCTAACCCTAACACTGCCCGTGGGTTTCTGCCAAACACTAGCCCTTCAACTAACCCTACCCCGAGCACTACCCCTCGCCCTAGGCCTATGCCTAGCACTACCCCTGGTCCTACCACTACCCCTAGCCCTACAGCTCCCCCTACCCATAGGCCCACCCCCACCCCTACCACTAGCCACAGCTCCAACTTCTGGCCCTAGGCCTACTCCGATGTTTACCTCGACACCCACCCCTTGCCCTATGCCTACCCCAGCGCTACGCCTACCGCTCCCACTAGCCCTAGCTCGGGCCCTAGACCAACGCCCATGGCTCCCTCAAGTCCGAGGCCTAGAACTTGCCCGTCGCTGACTAGTACACATTGCCCTTGTTAGGGTTAGGTTAAGGGTTAGGGTTAGGGTTTAGGGTTAAGGTAAGGGTTAGGGTTGGTGTTAGGTTTAGGGTTAGGGTTGGTGTTAGGTTTAGGGTTAGGGTTAGGGTTAGGGTTAGGGTTAGGGTTAGGTCACCCCGAGCACTACCCCTCGCCCTAGGCGTACGCCTGGCACTACCTCTGGTCCTACCCCTACCCCTGGCCCTACAGCTCCCCCTACCCATAGGCCCACACCCATCCCTACCCCTAGACACAGCTCCCACTCCTGGTTTTAGGCCTACTCCGAGGTTTACCCGACACCCACCCCTTGCCCTTTGCCTACCATAGCGCTACGTCTACCGCTCCCACTAGCCCTACCTCGGGTCCTGGAACAACGCCCAGTGCTCACTCTAGTCCGAAGCCTAGCACTTTCCCGTCACCGACCAATACACCCTGCCCTACCGAAAGCCAGATCACTAACCCTTGTCCTCCGAAATCACCCTGGACCCACCATTAGCCACACCCTAATCATGCCCCACATCCGTTCGGAGTCCTAGGACTACCCGGAGCCCTCCCGTGACACCGACCCCTAGCCCTCGGTTATCCCCTACCACTACCACTAGTCCTAGGCCTAACATGAGCCCTAAACCTAACACTGTCCGTGGGCCTCTGCCAACCACTAGCCCTTCACCTAACCCTACCCCGAGCACTACCCCTCGCCCTAGGCCTACGCCTAGCACTACCTCTGGTCCTACCCCTACCCCTGGCCCTACAGCTCCCCCTACTAATAGGCCCACCCCCATCCATACCCCTAGCCATAACTCCAACCTCTGGCCCAAAGCCTATTCCGAGGTTTACCCCGACACCCACCCCTTGCCCTATGCCTACCCCAGCGCTACGCCTATCGCTCCCACTAGCCCTAGCTCGGGCCCTAGACCAAAGCCCAGTGCTCATCTAGTCCGAGGCCTAGCACTTGCCCGTCGCCGACCAGTACACCTTGCCCTACCGTTAGCCAGAGCAGTAACCCGTGTCCTACGAAATCACCCTGGACCCACCCTTACCACACCCTAATCCAGCCCTACACCTGTTCTGAGTCCTAGAACTATCCGGAGCTTTCCCTTGACACCTACCCCTAGCCCTTGGCCCACCCCTACCACTACCACTAGTCCTAGGCTTAACATGAGCCCTAACCCTAACACTGCCCGTAGGCCTCTGCCAACCACTAGCCCTTCAACTAACCTAACCCCGAGCACTACCTCTCGCCCTAGGCCTACGCCTAGCACTACCTCTGGTCCTACCCCTACCCCTGGCCCTACAGCTCCGCCTACCTCTGGGCCCACCCCCATCCCTACCCCTAGCCAAAACTCCAACTCCTGGCCCAAAGCCTACTCCGAAGTTTACCCCGACACCCACACCTTGCCCTATGCCTATCCCAGCGCTACGCCTACCGCCCATGAGCCCTAGCTCGGGCCCTAGACCAACGCCCAGTGCTCTCTCTAGTCAGAGGCCTACCACTTGCCCGAGGCCGACCAGTACACCTTGCCCTACCGTTAGCCTGAGCAGTAACCCGTGTCCTACGAAATCACCCCGTACCCACCCTTACCACACCCTAATACAGCCCTACACCTGTTCCGAGTCCTAAAACTACCCGGAGCCATTTCGTGACACCTACCCCTAGCCCTCGGCCATCCCCTACCACTACCACTAGTCCTAGGCTTAACATGAGCCCTAACCCTAACACTGCCCGTGGGCCTCTGCCAAACACTAGCCCTTCAACTAACCCTACCCCGAGCACTACCCCTCGCCCTAGGCCTACGCCTAGCACTACCTCTGGTCCTACCACTACCCCTGGCCCTACAGTTCCCACTACCCATAGGTCCACCCCCACCCTTACCCCTAGCCACAGCTCCCACTCCTGGCCCTAGGCCTACTCCGAGGTTTACCTCGACACCCACCCCTTGTTCTATGCCTACCCCAGCGCTACGCCTACCGTTCCCACTAGCCCTAGCTCGGGCCCTAGACCAACGCCCATGGCTCCCTCTAGTCCGAAGCCTAGCACTTGCCCGTCACCGACCAATACACCTTGCCCTACCGAAAGCCAGATCACTAACCCTTGTCCTACGAAATCACCCTGGACCCACCATTAGCCACACCCTAATCATGCCCCACATCCATTCGGAGTCCTAGGACTACCCGGAGCCCTCCCGTGACACCTACCCCTAGCCCTCGGCTATCCCCTACCACTACCACTAGTCCTAGGCCTAACATGAGCCCTAACCCTAACACTGTCCGTGGGCCTCTGCCAAACACTAGCCCTTCAACTAACCCTACCCCGAGCACTACCCCTCGCCCTAGGCCTACGCCTAGCACTACCTCTGGTGCTACCCCTACCCCTGGCCCTACAGCTCCCCCTACTAATAGGCCCACCCCCATCCCTACCCCTACCACAACTCCAACCTCTGGCCCAAAGCCTACTCCGAGGTTCACCCTGACACCCACCCCTTGCCCTATGCCTACCCCAGCGCTACGCCTATCGCTCCCACTAGCCCTAGCTCGGGCCCTAGACCAACGCCCATGGCTCCCTCTAGTCGGAGGCCTAGAACTTGCCCGTCGCTGACTAGTACACATTGCCCTTGTTAGGGTTAGGGTAAGGGTTAGGGTAAGGGTTTAGGGTTAGGGTTAGGGTTAGGGTTGGTGTTAGGTTTAGGGTTAGGATTAGGGTTAGGGTTGGTGTTAGGGTTAGGGTTGGTGTTAGGGTTAGGGTTAGGATTAGGGTTAGGGTTGGTGTTAGGGTTAGGTTTAGGGTTAGGGTTAGGGTTAGGGTTAGGGTTAGGGTTAGGTCACCCCGAGCACTACCCCTCGCCCTAGGCGTACGCCTGGCACTACCTCTGGTCCTACCGCTACCCCTGGCCCTACAGCTCCCCCTACCCATAGGCCCACCCCCATCCCTACCCCTAGACACAGCTCCCACTCCTGGTCCTAGGCCTACTCCGAGGTTTACCCCGACACCCACCCCTTGCCCTTTGCCTACCACAGCGCTACGCCTACCGCTCCCACTAGCCCTAGCTCGGGCCCTAGACCAACGCCCAGTGCTCATCTAGTCCGAGGCCTAGCACTTGCCCGTCGCCGACCAGTACACCTTGCCCAACCTTTAGCCAGAGCAGTAACCCGTGTCCTACGAAATCACCCTGGACGCACCCTTACCAACCGTAATCCAGCCCTACAACTGTTCCGAGTCCTAGACCTACCCGGAGCCCTCCCGTGACACCTACCCCTAGCCTTCGGCCAATCCCTACCACAACCACTAGTCCTAGGATTAACATGAGCCCTAACCCTAACACTGCCCGTGGGCCTCTGCCAACCACTAGCCCTTCAACTAACCCAACCCCGAGCACTACCCCTCGCCCTAGGCCTACGCCTAGCACTATCTCTGGTCATATCACTACCCCTGGCCCTACAGCTCCCCCTACCCATAGGCCCACCCCCACCCCTACCCCTAGCCAGGCTCCCACTCCTGGCCCTAGGCCTACTCCGAGGTTTACCTCGACACCCACCCTTTGCCCTATGCCTACCCCAGCGTTACGCCTACCGCTCCCACTACCCCTAGCTCGGGCCCTAGACCAACGCCCATGGCTCCCTCTAGTCCGAGGCCTAGAACTTGCACGTCGCTGACTAGTACATCTTGCCCTTGTTAGGGTTAGGGTTAGGGTTAGGGTTAGGGTTAGGGTTAGGGTTAGGGTTTAGGGTTAGGGTTAGGGTTAGGGTTGGTGTTAGGGTTAGGGTTAGGATTAGGGTTAGGGTTGCGTTTAGGTTTATGGTTAGGGTTAGTCTTAGGTTTAGGGTTAGGTTTGGTGTTAGGGTTAGGGTTAGGGTTAGGGTTAGTTTTAGGGTTAGGGTTAGGGTTAGGGTTAGGGTTAGGTTACTTCGAGCAATACCCCTCGCCCTAGGCCTACACCAGGCACTACCTCTGGTCCTACCCCTACCCCTGGCCGTACATCTCTTCCTACCCATAGGCCCACCGCCATCGCTACCCCCAGCCACAGCTCCCACTCCTGGTCCTTGGCCTACTCCGAGGTTTACCCCGACACCCACCCCTTGCCCTTTGCCTACCCCAGCGCTACGTCTCCCTCTCCCACTAGCCCTACCTCGGGCCCTAGACCAACGCCCAGTGCTCACTCTAGTCAGAAGCCTAGCACTTGCCCGTCACCGACCAGTACACCTTGCCCTACCGATAGCCAGAGCACTAACCCTTGTCCTACGAAATCACCCTTCACCCACCATTAGCCACACCCTAATCATGCCCCACATCCGTTCGGAGTCCTAGGACTACCCAGAGCCCTCCCGTGACACCTACCCCTAGCTATCGGCCATTTCCTACCACTACCATTAGTCCTAGGCCTAACATGAGCCCTAACCCTAACACTGTCCGTGGGTCTCTGCCAACCACTAGCCCTTCACCTAACCCTACCCCGAGCACTACCAATCGCCCTAGGCCTACGCCTACCACTACCTCTTGTCCTACCCCTACCCTTGGCTCTACAGCTGCCCCTACCCATAGGCCCACCCCCATCCCTACCCCTAGCCTCAACTCCAACTCCTGGCCCAAAGCTTACACCGAGGTTTACCCCAACACCCACCCCTTGCCTTATGCCTACCCCAGTGCTACGCCTACCGCTCTCACTAGCCCTAGCTCGGGCCCTAGACCAACGCCCTGTGCTCCCTTTTGTCCGAGGCCTACCACTTGCCCGACGCCGACCAGTACACCTTGCCCTACCGTTAGCCATAGCACTAACCCGTGTTTTATGAAATCACCCTGGACCCACCCTTACCACAACCTAATCCAGCCCTACACCCGTTCCGAGTCCTAGGATTACCCGTAGCCCTCCCGTGACACCTACCCTGAGCCCTCGGCCAACCCCTACCACTACCACTAGTCCTAGGCCTAACAAGAGCCCCAACCGTAACACTGCCCGTGGGCCTCTACCAACCACTAGCCCTTCAACTAACCCTACCCCGAGCACTACCCCTCGCCCTAGGCCTACGCCTAGCACTACCTCTGGTCCTACCACTACCCCTAGCCCTACAGCTCCCCCTACCCATAGGCCCACCCCCACCCCTACCCCTAGCCACAGCTCCCACTCCTGGCCCTAGGCCTACTCCGAGGTTTACCTCGACACCCACCCCTTGCCCTATGCCTACCCCAGCGCTACGCCTACCGCTCCCACTAGCCCTAGCTCGGGCCCTAGACCAACGCCCATGGCTCCCTCTAGTCCGAGGCCTAGAACTTGCCCGTCGCTGACTAGTACACATTGCCCTTGTTAGGGTTAGGGTAAGGGTTAAGGTTAGGGTTTAGGGTTAAGGTTAGGGTTAGGGTTGGTGTTAGGTTTAGGGTTAGGATTAGGGTTAGGGTTGGTCTTAGTGTTATGGTTGGTGTTAGGGTTAGGGTTAGAATTAGGGTTAGGATTGGTGTTAGGTTTAGGGTTAGGGTTAGGGTTAGGTCACCCCGAGCACTACTCCTCGCCCTAGGCGTACGCCTGGCACTACCTCGGGTCCTACCCCTACCCCTGGCCCTACAGCTCCGACTACCCCTGGGCCCACCCCCATCCCTACCCCTAGCCAAAACTCCAACTCCTGGCCCAAAGCCTACTCCGAAGGTTACCCCGACACCCACACCTTGCCCTATGCCTACCCCAGCGCTACGCCTACCGCTCCCACTAGCCCTATCTCGGGCCCTAGACCAACGCCCATGGCTCCCTCTAGTCCGAAGCCTAGCACTTGCCCGTCACCGACCAATACACCTTGCCCTACCGAAAGCCAGATCACTAACCCTTGTCCTACGAAATCACCCTGGACCCACCATTAGCCACACCCTAATCATGCCCCACATCCGTTCGGAGTCCTAAGACTACCCGGAGCCCTCCCGTGACACCTACCCCTAGCCCTCGTCTATCCCCTATCACTACCACTAGTCCTAGGCCTAACATGAGCCCTAACCCTAACACTGTCCGTGGGCCTCTGCCAACCACTAGCCCTTCCCCTAACCCTACCCCGAGCACTACCCCTCGCCCTAGGCTTACGCCTAGCACTACCTCTGGTCCTACCCCTACCCCTGGCCCTACAGCTCCCCCTACTAATAGGCCCACCCCCATCCCTACCCCTAGCCACAACTCCAACCTCTGGTCCAAAGCCTACTCCGAGGTTTACCCCGACACCCACCCCTTGCTTTATGCCTACCCCAGTGCTACGCCTATCGCACCCACTAGCCCTAGCTCGGGCCCTAGACCAAAGCCCAGTGCTCATCCAGTCCGAGGCCTAGCACTTTCCCGTCGCCGACCAGTACACCTTGCCCTACCGTTAGCCAGAGCAGTAACCCGTGTCCTACGTAATCACCCTGGACCTACCCTTACCACACCCTAATCCAGCCCTACACCTGTTCTGAATCCTAGGACTTACCGGAGCCCTCCCGTGACACCTACCCCTAGCCCTCGGCCCACCCCTACCACTACCACTAGTCCTAGGCTTAACATGAGCCCTAACCCTAACACTGCCCGTGGGCCTCTGCCAACGACTAGCCCTTCAACTAACCCTACCCCGAGCACTACCCCTCGCCCTAGGCCTACGCCTAGCACTACCTCTGGTCCTACCCCTACCACTGGCCCTACAGCTCCGCCTACCCCTGGGCCCACCCCCATCCCTACCCCTAGACAAAACTCCAAATCCTGGCCCAAAGCCTACTCCGATGTTTACCCCGACACCCACCCCTTTCCCTATGCCTATCCCAGCGCTACGCCTACCGTTCCCACTAACCCTAGCTCGGGCCCTAGACCAACGCCCAGTGTCTCTCTAGTCAGAGGCCTACCAGTTGCCCGAGGCCGACCAGTACACCTTGCCCTACCGTTAGCCAGAGCAGTAATCCGAGTCCTACGAAATCACCCTGGACCCACCCTTACCACACCCTAATACAGCCCTACACCTGTTCCGAGTCCTAGGACTACCCGGAGACATTTCGTGACACCTACCCCTAGCCCTCGGCCAACCCCTACCACTACCACTAGTCCTAGGCTTAACATGAGCCCTAACCCTAACACTGCCCGTGGGTTTCTGCCAAACACTAGCCCTTCAACTAACCCTACCCCGATCAATACCCCTCGCCCTAGGCCTACGCCTAGCACTACCCCTGGTCTTACCACTACCCCTAGCCCTACAGCTCCCCCTACCCATAGGCCCACCCCCACCCCTACCCCTAGCCACAGCTCCAACTTCTGGCCCTAGGCCTACTCCGAGGTTTACCTCGACACCCACCCCTTGCCCTATGCCTACCCCAGCGCTACGCCTACCGCTCCCACTAGCCCTAGCTCGGGCCCTAAACCAACGCCCATGGCTCCCTCTAGTCCGAGGCCTAGAACTTGCCCGTCGCTGACTAGTACACATTGCCCTTGTTAGGGTTAGGGTAAGGGTTAGGGTTAGGGTTTAGGGTTAAGGTAAGGGTTAGGGTTGGTGTTAGGTTTAGGGTTAGGATTAGGGTTAGGGTTGGTGTTAGGTTTAGGGTTAGGGTTAGGGTTAGGGTTAGGTCACCCCGAGCACTATCCCTCGCCCTAGGCGTACGCCTGGCACTACCTCTGGTCCTACCCCTACCCCTGGCCCTACAGCTCCCCCTACCCATAGGCCCACCCCCATCCCTACCCCTAGACACAGCTCCCACTCCTGGTCCTAGGCCTACTCCGAGGTTTACCCGACACCCACCCCTTGCCCTTTGCCTACCATAGCGCTACGTCTACCGCTCCCACTAGCCCTACCTCGGGTCCTAGAACAACGCCCAGTGCTCACTCTAGTCCGAAGCCTAGCACTTTCCCGTCACCGACCAATACACCCTGCCCTACCGAAAGCCAGATCACTAACCCTTGTTCTACGAAATCACCCTGGACCCACCATTAGCCACACCCTAATCATGCCCCACATCCGTTCGGAGTCCTAGGACTACCCGGAGCCCTCCCGTGACACCTACCCCTAGCCCTCGGCTATCCCCTACCACTACCACTAGTCCTAGGCCTAACATGAGCCCTAAACCTAACACTGTCCGTGGGCCTCTGCCAACCACTAGCCCTTCACCTAACCCTACCCCGAGCACTACCCCTCGCCCTAGGCCTACGCCTAGCACTACCTCTGGTCCTACCCCTACCCCTGGCCCTACAGCTCCCCCTACTAATAGGCCCACCCCCATCCATACCCCTAGCCATAACTCCAACCTCTGGCCCAAAGCCTATTCCGAGGTATACCCCGACACCCACCCCTTGCCCTATGCCTACCCCAGCGCTTCGCCTATCGCTCCCACTAGCTCTAGCTCGGGCCCTAGACCAAAGCCCAGTGCTCATCTAGTCTGAGGCCTAGCACTTGCCCGTCGCCGACCAGTACACCTTGCCCTACCGTTAGCCAGAGCAGTAACACGTGTCCTACGAAATCACCCTGGACCCACCCTTACCACACCCTAATCCAGCCCTACACCTGTTCTGAGTCCTAGAACTATCCGGAGCTTTCCCTTGACACCTACCCCTAGCCCTTGGCCCACCCCTACCACTACCACTAGTCCTAGGCTTAACATGAGCCCTAACCCTAACACTGCCCGTGGGCCTCTGCCAACCACTAGCCCTTCAACTAACCTTACCCCGAGCACTACCCCTCGCCCTAGGCCTACGCCTAGCACTACCTCTGGTCCTACCCCTACCCCTGGCCCTACAGCTCCGCCTACCTCTGGGCCCACCCCCATCCCTACCCCTAGCCAAAACTCCAACTCCTGGCCCAAAGCCTACTCCGAAGTTTACCCCGACACCCACACCTTGCCCTATGCCTATCCCAGCGCTACGCCTACCGCTCCCACTAGCCCTAGCTCGGGCCCTAGACCAACGCCCAGTGCTCTCTCTAGTCAGAGGCCTACCACTTGCCCGAGGCCGACCAGTACAACTTGCCCTACCGTTAGCCAGAGCAGTAACCCGTGTCCTACGAAATCACCCCGGACCCACCCTTACCACACCCTAATACAGCCCTACACCTGTTCCGAGTCCTAAAACTACCCGGAGCCATTTCGTGACACCTACCCCTAGCCCTCGGCCAACCCCTACCACTACCACTAGTCCTAGGCTTAACATGAGCCCTAACCCTAACACTGCCCGTGGGCCTCTGCCAAACACTATCCCTTCAACTAACCCTACCCCGAGCACTACCCCTCGCCTACGCCTAGCACTACCTCTGGTCCTACCACTACCCCTGGCCCTACAGCTCCCCCTTCCCATAGGCCCACCCCCACCCTTACCCCTAGCCACAGCTCCCACTGCTGGCCCTAGGCCAACTCCGAGGTTTACCTCGACACCCACCCCTTGCCCTATGCCTACCCCAGCGCTACGCCTACCGCTCCCACTAGCCCTAGCTCGGGCCCTAGACCAACGCCCATGGCTCCCTCTAGTCCGAAGCCTAGCACTTGCCCGTCACCGACCAATACACCTTGCCCTACCGAAAGCCAGATCACTAACCCTTGTCCTATGAAATGACCCTGGACCCACCATTAGCCACACCCTAATCATGCCCCATATCCGTTCGGAGTCCTAGGACTACCCGGAGCCCTCCCGTGACACCTACCCCTAGCCCTCGGCTATCCCCTACCACTACCACTTGTCCTAGGCCTAACATGAGCCCTAACCCTAACACTGTCCGTGGGCCTCTGCCAAACACTAGCCCTTCAACTAACCCTACCCCGAGCACTACCCCTCGCCCTAGGCCTACGCCTAGCACTACCTCTGGTCCTACCCCTACCCTGGCCCTACAGCTCCCCCTACCCCTGGGCCCACCCCCATCCCTACCCCTAGCCAAAACTCCAACTCCTGGCCCAAAGCCTACTCCGAAGTTTACCCCGACACCTACCCCTTGCCCTATGTCTATCCCAGCGCTACGCCTACCGCTCCCACTAGCACTAGCTCGGGCCCTAGACCAACGCCCAGTGCTCTCTCTAGTCAGAGGCCTACCAGTTGCCCGAGGTCGACCAGTACACCTTGCCCTACCGTTAGCCAGAGCACTAACCCGTGTTTTATGAATTCACCCTGTACCCACCCTTACCACACCCTAATCCAGCCCTACACCCGTTCCGAGTCCTAGGATTACCCGTAGCCCTCCCGTGACACCTACCCTGAGCCCTCGGCCAACCCCTACCACTACCACTAGTCCTAGGCCTAACAAGAGCCCCAACCGTAACACTGCCCGTGGGCCTCAGCTAACCACTAGCCCTTCACCATCCCTACACAGAGAACTACCCCTCGCCCTAGGCCTACGCATAGCACTACCTCTGGTCCTACCTCTACCCCTGGCCCTACAGCTCCCCATAACCATAGGTCCACCCAAATCCCTACCCCTAGCCAAAACTCCAACTCCTGGCCCAAAGCCTATTCCGAAGTTTACCCCGACACCCACCCCTTGACCTATACCTATCCCAGTGCTACGCCTACCGCTCCCACTAGCCCTAGCTCAGGCCCTAGACCTACGCCCAGTGCTCTCTCTTGTCAGAGGCCTACCACTTGCCCGAGGCCGACCAGTACACCTTGCCCTACCGTTAGCCAGAGCAGTAACCCGTGTCCTACGAAATCACCCTGGACCCACCCTTACCACACCCTAATGCAGCCCTACACCTGTTCCGAGTCCTAGGACTACCCGGAGCCATTTCGTGACACCTACCCCTAGCCCTCGGCCAACCCCTACCACTACCACTAGTCCTAGGCTTAACATGAGCCCTAACCCTAACACTGCCCGTGGGCCTCTGCCAAACACTAGCCCTTCAACTAACCCTACCCCGAGCACTACCCCTCGCCCTAGGCCTACGCCTAGCACTACCTCTGGTCCTACCACTACCCCTGGCCCTACAGCTCCCCCTACCAATAGGCCCACCCCCACCCTTACCCCTAGCCACAGCTCCAACTCCTGGCCCTAGGCCTACTCCGAGGTTTACCTCGACACCCACCCCTTGCCCTATGCCTACCCCAGCGCTACGCCTACCGTTCCCACTAGCCCTAGCTCGGGCCCTAGACCAACCCACATGGCTCCCTCTAGTCCGAAGCCTAGCACTTGCCCGTCACCGACCAATACACCTTGCCCTACCGAAAGCCAGATCACTAACCCTTGTCCTAGGAAATCACCCTGGACCCACCATTAGCCACACCCTAATCATGCCCCACATCCGTTCGGAGTCCTAGGACTACCCGGAGCCCTCCAGTGACACCTACCCCTAGCCCTCGGCTATCCCCTACCACTACCACTAGTCCTAGGCCTAACATGAGCCCTAACACTAACACTGTCCGTGGGCCTCTGCCAACCACTAACCCTTCACCTAACCCTACCAGAGCACTACCCATCGCCCGAGGCGTACGCCTAGCACTACCTCTGGTCCTACCCCTACCCCTGGCCCTACAGCTCCCCCTACTAATAGGCCCACCCCCATCCCTACCCCTAGCCACAACTCCAACCTCTGGCCCAAAGCCTACTCCGAGGTTCACCCCGACACCCACCCCTTGCCCTATGCCTACCCCAGCGCTACGCCTATCGCTCCCACTAGCCCTAGCTCGGGCCCTAGACCAAAGCCCAGTGCTCATCTAGTCCGAGACCTAGCACTTGCCCGTCGCCGACCAGTACACCTTGCCCTACCGTTAGCCAGAGCAGTAACCCGTGTCCTACGAAATCACCCTGGACCCACCCTTACCACACCCTAATCAAGCCCTACACCTGTTCTGAGTCCTAGGACTACCCGGAGCCCTCCCGTGACACCTACCCCTAGCCCTCGGCCAACCCCTACCACTACTACTATTTATAGGCTTAACATGAGCCCTAACCCTAACACTGCCCGTGGGCCTCTGCCAACCACTAGCTCTTCAACTAACCCTACCCCGAGCACTACCCCTCGCCCTAGGCCTACGCCTAGCACTACCTCTGGTCCTACCACTACCCCTGGCCCTACAGCTCCCCCTACCCATAGGCCCACCCCCACCCTACCCCTAGCCACAGCTCCCACTCCTGGCCCTAGGCCTACTCCGAGGTTTACCTCGACACCCACCACTTGCCCTATGCCTACCCCAGCGCTATGCCTAACGCTCCCACTAGCCCTAGCTCGGGCCCTAGACCAACGCCCATGGCTCCCTCTAGTCGGAGGCCTAGAACTTGCCCGTCGCTGACTAGTACACATTGCCCTTGTTAGGGTTAGGGTAAGGGTTAGGGTAAGGGTTTAGGGTTAGGGTTAGGGTTAGGGTTGGTGTTAGGTTTAGGGTTAGGATTAGGGTTAGGGTTGGTGTTAGGGTTAGGGTTGGTGTTAGGGTTAGGGTTAGGATTAGGGTTAGGGTTGGTGTTAGGGTTAGGTTTAGGGTTAGGGTTAGGGTTAGGGTTAGGGTTAGGGTTAGGTCACCCCGAGCACTACCCCTCGCCCTAGGCGTACGCCTGGCACTACCTCTGGTCCTACCGCTACCCCTGGCCCTACAGCTCCCCCTACCCATAGGCCCACCCCCATCCCTACCCCTAGACACAGCTCCCACTCCTGGTCCTAGGCCTACTCCGAGGTTTACCCCGACACCCACCCCTTGCCCTTTGCCTACCACAGTGCTACGCCTACCGCTCCCACTAGCCCTAGCTCGGGCCCTAGACCAACGCCCAGTGCTCTCTCTAGTCAGAGGCCTACCAGTTGCCCGAGGCCGACCAGTACACCTTGCCCTACCGTTAGCCAGAGCACTAACCCGTGTTTTATGAAATCACCCTGGACCCACCCTTACCACACCCTAATCCAGCCCTACACCCGTTCCGAGTCCTAGGATTACCCGTAGCCCTCCCGTGACACCTACCCTGAGCCCTCGGCCAACCGCTACCACTACCACTAGTCCTAGGCCTAACAAGAGCCCCAACCGTAACACTGCCCGTGGGCCTCAGCTAACCACTAGCCCTTCACCATCCCTACCCAGAGCACTACTTCTCGCCCTAGGCCTACGCATAGCACTACCTCTGGTCCTACCTCTACCCCTGGCCCTACAGGTCCCCATAATCATAGGTCCTCACAAATACCTACCCCTAGCCAAAACTCCAACTCCTGGCCCAAAGCCTATTCCGAAGTTTACCCCGACACCCACCCCTTGACCTATGCCTATCACAGCGCTACGCCTACCGCTCCCACTAGCCCTAGCTCAGGCCCTAGACCTACGCCCAGTGCTCTCTCTTGTCAGAGGCCTACCACTTGCCCGAGGCCGACCAGTACACCTTGCCCTATCGTTAGCCAGAGCAGTAACCCGTGTCCTACGAAATCACCCTGGACCCACCCTTACCACACCCTAATGCAGCCCTACACCTGTTCCGAGTCCTAGGACTACCCGGAGCCATTTCGTGACACCTACCCCTAGCCCTCGGCCAACCCCTACCACTACCACTAGTCCTAGGCTTAACATGAGCCCTAACCCTAACACTGCCCGTGGGCCTCTGCCAAACACTAGCCCTTCAACTAACCCTACCCCGAGCACTACCCCTCGCCCTAGGCCTACGCCTAGCACTACCTCTGGTCCTACCACTACCCCTGGCCCTACAGCTCCCCCTACCAATAGGCCCACCCCCACCCTTACCCCTAGCCACAGCTCCAACTCCTGGCCCTAGGCCTACTCCGAGGTTTACCTCGACACCCACCACTTGCCCTATGCCTACCCCAGCGCTACGCCTACCGCTCCCACAAGCCCTAGCTCGGGCCCTAGACCAACGCCCATGGCTCCCTCTAGTCCGAAGCCTAGCACTTGCCCGTCACCGACCAATACACCTGCCCTATCGAAAGCCAGATCACTAACCCTTGTCCTAGGAAATCACCCTGGACCCACCATTAGCCACACCCTAATCATGCCCCACATCCGTTCGGAGTCCTAGGACTACCCGGAGCCCTCCAGTGACACCTACCCCTAGCCCTCGGCTATCCCCTACCACTACCACTAGTCCTAGGCCTAACATGAGCCCTAACACTAACACTGTCCGTGGGCCTCTGCCAACCACTAACCCTTCACCTAACCCTACCCTGAGCACTACCCATCGCCCGACGCGTACGCCTAGCACTACCTCTGGTCCTACCCCTACCCCTGGCCCTACAGCTCCCCCTACTAATAGGCCCACCCCCATCCCTACCCCTAGCCACAACTCGAACCTCTGGCCCAAAGCCTACTCCGAGGTTTACCCCGACACCCACCCCTTGCCCTATGCCTACCCCAGCGCTACGCCTATCGCTCCCACTAGCCCTAGCTCGGGCCCTAGACCAAAGCCCAGTGCTCATCTAGTCCGAGACCTAGCACTTGCCCGTCGCCGACCAGTACACCTTGCCCTACCGTTAGCCAGAGCAGTAACCCGTGTCCTACGAAATCACCCTGGACCCACCCTTACCACACCCTAATCAAGCCCTACACCTGTTCTGAGTCCTAGGACTACCCGGAGCCCTCCCGTGACACCTACCCCTAGCCCTCGGCCAACCCCTACCACTACCACTATTTATAGGCTTAACATGAGCCCTAACCCTAACACTGCCCGTGGGCCTCTGCCAACCACTAGCCCTTCAACTAACCCTACCCCGAGCACTACCCCTCGCCCTAGGCCTACGCCTAGCACTACCTCTGGTCCTAGCACTACCCCTGGCCCTACAGCTCCCCCTACCCATAGGCCCACCCCCACCCTACCCCTAGCCACAGCTCCCACTCCTGGCCCTAGGCCTACTCCGAGGTTTACCTCGACACCCACCCCTTGCCCTATGCCTACCCCAGCGCTACGCCTAACGCTCCCACTAGCCCTAGCTCGGGCCCTAGACCAACGCCCATGGCTCCCTCTAGTCCGAGGCCTAGAACTTGCCCGTCGCTGACTAGTACACATTGCCCTTTTTAGTGTTAGGGTAAGGGTTAGGGTAAGGGTTTAGGGTTAGGGTTAGGGTTAGGGTTGGTGTTAGGTTTAGGGTTAGGATTAGGGTTAGGGTTGGTGTTAGGGTTAGGGTTGGTGTTAGGGTTAGGGTTAGGATTAGGGTTAGGGTTGGTGTTAGGGTTAGGGTTAGGGTTAGGGTTAGGGTTAGGTCACCCCGAGCACTACCCCTCGCCCTAGGCATACGCCTGGCACTACCTCTGGTCCTACCGCTACCCCTGGCCCTACAGCTCCCCCTACCCATAGGCCCACCCCCATCCCTACCCCTAGACACAGCTCCCACTCCTGGTCCTAGGCCTACTCCGAGGTTTACCCCGAAACCCACCCCTTGCCCTTTGCCTACCACAGCGCTACGCCTACCGCTCCCACTAGCCCTACCTCGGGCCCTAGACCAACGCCCAGTGCTCACTCTAGTCCGAAGCCTAGCACTTGCCCGTCACCGACCAATACACCCTGCCCTACCGAAAGCCAGATCACTAAACCTTGTCCTACAAAATCACCCTGGACCCACCATTAGCCACACCCTAATCATGCCCCACATCCGTTCTGAGTCCTAGGACTACCCGGAACCCTCCCGTGACACCTACCCCTAGCCCTCGGCTGTCCCCTACCACTACCACTAGTCCTAGGCCTAACATGAGCCCTAACCCTAACACTGTCCGTGGGCCTCTGCCAACCACTAGCCCTTCACCTAACCCTACCCCGAGCACTACCCCTCGCCCTAGGCTTACACCTAGCACTACCTCTGGTCCTACCCCTACCCCTGGCCCTACAGCTCCCCCTACTAATAGGCCCACCCCCATCCCTACCCCTAGCCAAAACTCCAACTCCTGGCCCAAAGCCTACTCCGAAGTTTACCCCGACACCCACCCCTTGCCCTATGCCTATCCCAGCGCTACGCCTATCGCTCCCACTAGCCCTAGCTCGGGCCCTAGACCAAAGCCCAGTGCTCATCTAGTCCGAGACCTACCACTTGCCCGTCGCCGACCAGTACACCTTGCCCTACCGTTAGCCAGAGCAGTAACCTGTGTCCTACGAAATCACCCTGGACCCACCCTTACCACACCCTAATCAAGCCCTACACCTGTTCTGAGTCCTAGGACTACGCGGAGCCCTCCCGTGACACCTACCCCTAGCCCTTGGCCAACCCCTACCACTACCACTAGTCCTAGGCTTAACATGAGCCCTAACCCTAACACTGCTCGTGGGCCTCTGCCAACCACTAGCCCTTCAACTAACCCTACCGCGAGCACTACCCCTCGCCCTAGGCCTACGCCTAGCACTACCTATGGTCCTACCCCTACCCCTGGCCCTACAGCTCCCCCTACCCCTGGGCCCACCCCCATCCCTACCCCTAGCCAAAACTCCAACTCCTGGCCCAAAGCCTACTCCGAAGTATACCCCGACACCCACCCCTTGCCCTATGCCTATCCCAGCGCTACGCCTACCGCTCCCACTAGCCCTAGCTCGGGCCCTAGACCAACGCCCATGGCTCCCTCTAGTCCGAGGCCTAGAACTTGCCCGTCGCTGACCAGTACACCTAGCCCTTGTTAGGGTTATGGTTAGGGTTAGGGTTAGGGTTGGATTAGGGTTTAGGGTTAGGGTTAGGGTTAGGGTTGGTGTTAGTGTTAGGGTTAGGGTTAGGGTTAGGGTTGGTGTTAGGTTTAGGG
Organism: Rhinolophus hipposideros; assembly: GCF_964194185.1. Taxonomy (NCBI): domain Eukaryota; kingdom Metazoa; phylum Chordata; class Mammalia; order Chiroptera; family Rhinolophidae; genus Rhinolophus; species Rhinolophus hipposideros. Next base: position 239,285 of record NW_027669143.1, on the reverse strand, counting down.
TTAGGGTTAGGGTTAGGGTTAGGGTTAGGGTTGGTGTTAGGGTTAGGGTTAGGGTTAGGGTTAGGGTTAGGGTTAGGATTAGGGTTAGGGTTGGTGTTAGGGTTAGGGTTAGGGTTAGGGTTAGGGTTAGGGTTAGGGTTGGTGTTAGGGTTAGGGTTAGGGTTAGGGTTAGGGTTGGTGTTAGGTATAGTGTTAGGGTTAGGGTTAGGGTTAGGGTTGGTGTTAGGTATAGTGTTAGGGTTAGTGTTAGGGTTAGGGTTAGGGTTAGGGTTAGGATTAGGGTTAGGGTTGGTGTTAGGGTTAGGGTTAGGGTTAGGGTTAGGGTTGGTGTTAGGTATAGGTTTAGGGTTAAAGTTAGGGTTAGGGTTAGGGTTAGGGTTGGTGTTAGGGTTAGGGTTAGGGTTAGGGTTAGGTTTGGTGTTAGGGTTAGGGTTAGGGTTAGGATTAGGGTTAGGGTTGGTGTTAGGGTTAGGGTTAGGGTTAGGGTTAGGGTTAGGGTTGGTGTTAGGGTTAGGGTTAGGGTTAGGGTTAGGGTTAGGGTTAGGGTTAGGGTTAGGTCACCCCGAGCACTACCCCTCGCCCTAGGCGTACGCCTGGCACTACCTCTGGTCCTACCCCTACCCCTGCCCCTACAGCTCCCCCTACTAATAGGCCCACCCCCATCCCTACCCCTAGCCACAACTCCAACCTCTGGCCCAAAGCCTATTCCGAGGTGTACCCCGACACACACCCCTTGTCCTATGCCTACCCCAGCGCTACGCCTACCGCTCCTACTAGCCCTAGCTCGGGCCCTAGACCAACGCCCATGGCTCCTTCTAGTCCGAAGCCTAGCACTTGCCCGTCGCCGACCAGTACACCTTGCCTACCGATAGCCAGAGCACTAACCCATGTCCTACGAAATCACCCTGGACGCACCATTAGCCACACCCTAATCATGCCCCACATCCGTTCGGAGTCCTAGGACTACCCAGAGCCCTCCCGTGACACCTACCCCTAGCACTCGGCCATCCCCTACTACTACCACTAGTCCTAGGCCTAACATGAGCCCTAACCCTAACACTGCCCGTGGGCCTCTGCCAACCACTAGCCCTTCACCTAACCCTACCTCGAGCACTACCACTCGCCCTAGGCCTACGCCTAGCACTACCTAGGGTCCTACCCCTACCCCTGGCCCTACAGCTCCCCCTACCCATAGGCCCACCCCCATCCCTACCCCTAGCCACAACTCCAACTCCTGGCCCAAAGCCTACTCCGAGGTTTACCCCGACACCCACCCTTTGCCCTATGCCTACCGCAGTGCTACGCCTAACGCTCCCACTAGCCCTAGCTCGGGCCCTAGACCAACGCCCAGTGCTCCCTCTTGTCCGAGGCCTACCACTTCCCCGACGCCGACCAGTACACCTTGCCCTACCTTTAGCCAGAGCACTAACCTGTGTCCTACGAAATCACCCTGGACCAACCCTTACCACACCCTAATCCAGCCCTACATCCGTTCCGAGTCCTAGGACTACCCGGAGCCCTCCCGTGACACCTACCCCTAGCCCTCGGCCAACCCCTACCACTACCACTAGTCCTAGGTCTAACATGAGCCCTAAGACTAACACTGCCCGTGGGCCTCAGCCAACCACTAGCCCTTCACCATCCCTACCCAGATCACTACCCCACGCCCTAGGCCTACGCCTAGCACTACCTCTGGTCCTACCCCTAACCATGGCCCTACAGCTCCCACTAACCATAGGCCCACTCAAATCCCTACCCCTACCCACATCTCCAACTTCTGGCACTAGGCCAACTCCGAGGTTTACCCCGACACCCACCTTTTACACTATGCCTACACCAGCGCTACGCCTAACGCTCCCACTAGCCCTAGCTCGGGTCCTAGACCAAAGCCCAGTGCTCATCTAGTCCGAGGCCTAGCACTTGCTTGTCGCCGACCAGTACACCTTGCCCTACCGATAGCCAGATCAGTAACCCGTGTCCTACAAAATCACCCTGGACCCACCCTTACCAACCCTCATCCAGCCCTACACCTTTTCCGAGTCCTAGGACTACCCGGAGCCATTTCGTGACACCTACCCCTAGCCCTCGGCCAACCCCTACCACTACCACTAGTCCTAGGCTTAACATGAGCCCTAACCCTAACACTGCCCGTGGGCCTCTGCCAAACACTAGCCCTTCAACTAACCATACCCCGAGCACTACCCCTCGCCTTAGGCCTTCGCCTAGCACTACCTCTGGTCCTACCACTACCCCTGGCCCTACAGCTCCCCCTACCCATAGGCCCACCCCCACCCCTACCCCTAGCCACAGCTCCCACTCCTGGCCCTAGGCCTACTCCGAGGTTTACCTCGACACCCACCCCTTGCCCTATGCCTACCCCAGCGCTACAACTACCGCTCGCACTAGCCCTAGCTCGGGCCCTAGACCAACGCCCATGGCTCCCTCTAGTAAGAGGCCTAGAACTTGCCCGTCGCTGACCAGTACACCTAGCCCTTGTTAGGGTTATGGTTAGGGTTAGGGTTAGGGTTGGATTAGGGTTTAGTGTTAGGGTTAGGGTTAGGGTTGGTGTTAGGTTTAGGGTTAGGGTTAGGGTTAGGGTTGGTGTTAGGTTTAGGGTTAGGGTTAGGGTTAGGGTTGGATTAGGGTTTAGTGTTAGGGTTAGGGTTAGGGTTGGTGTTACGGTTAGGGTTAGGGTTAGGGTTAGGGTTAGGGTTGGTGTTAGGTTTAGGGTTAGGGTTAGGGTTAGGGTTAGGGTTAGGGTTGGTGTTAGGGTTAGGGTTAGGGTTAGGGTTAGGGTTAGGATTAGGGTTAGGGTTGGTGTTAGGGTTAGGGTTAGGGTTAGGGTTAGGGTTAGGGTTGGTTTTAGGGTTAGGGTTAGGGTTAGGGTTAGGGTTGGTGTCAGGGTTAGGGTTAGGGTTAGGGTTAGTGTTAGGGTTAGGGTTAGGGTTAGGGTTAGGATTAGGGTTAGGGTTGGTGTTAGGGTTAGGGTTAGGGTTAGGGTTAGGGTTGGAGTTAGGTATAGGGTTAGGGTTAAAGTTAGGGTTAGTGTTAGGGTAGGGTTGGTGTTAGGGTTAGGGTTTGGGTTATGGTTAGGTTTGGTGTTAGGGTTAGGGTTAGGGTTAGGGTTAGGGTTGGTGTTAGGTATAGGGTTAGGGTTAGTGTTAGGGTTAGGGTTAGGGTTGGTGTTAGGGTTAGGGTTAGGGTTAGGGTTAGTGTTAGGGTTAGGGTTAGGGTTAGGTTACCCCGAGCACTACCACTAGCCCTCGGCCATCCCCTACTACTACCACTAGTCGTAGACCTAACATGAGCCCTAACCCTAACACTGCCCGTCGGCCTCTGCCAACCACTAGCCCTTCACCATCCCTACCCAGAGCACTACCCTTCGCCCTAGGCCTACGCCTAGCTCTACCTCTGGTCCTACCTTTACCCATGGCCCTACAGCTCCCACTAACCATAGGCCCACCCAAATCCCTACCCCTAACTACAGCTCCAACTCCTGGCACTAGGCCAACTCCGAGTTTACCCCGACACCCACCCCTTGCCCTATGCCTACACCAGCGCTACGCCTAACGCTCCAACTAGCCCTAGCTCGGGCCCTAGACCAACGCCCAGTGCTCATCTAGTTTGAGGCCTAGCACTTGCCCGTCGCCGACCAGTACACCTTGCCCTACCGTTAGCCAGAGCAGTAACCCGTGTCCTACGAAATCACCCTGGACCCACCCTTACCAACCCTAATCCAGCCCTACACCTGTTCCGAGTCCTAGAACTACCCGGAGCGATTCGTGACACCTACCCCTAGCCCTCGGCCAACCCCTACCACTACCACTAGTCCTTGGCTTAACTTGAGCCCTAACCCTAACACTGCCCGTGGGCCTCTGCCAAACACTAGCCCTTAAACTAACCCTACCCCGAGCACTACCCCTCGCCCTAGGCCTTCGCCTAGCACTACCTCTTGTCCTACCACTACCCCTGGCCCTACAGCTCCCCCTACCCATAGGCCCACCCCCACCCCTACCCCTAGCCACAGCTCCAACTCCTGGCCCTAGGCCTACTCCGAGGTTTACCTCGACACCCACCCCTTGCCCTATGCCTACCCCAGCGCTACGCCTACCGCTCTCACTAGCCCTAGCTCGCCCCTAGACCAACGCCCATGGCTCCCTCTAGTCCGAGGCCTAGAACTTGCCCATCGCTAACCACTACACCTTGCCCTTGTTAGGGTTAGGGTTAGTGTTAGGGTTAGGGTTGGATTAGGGTTTAGGGTTAGGGTTAGGGTTAGGGTTGGTGTTAGGGTTAGGGTTAGGGTTAGGCTTAGGGTTGGTGTTAGGTTTAGGGTTAGGGTTAGGGTTAGGGTTAGGGTTGGTGTTAGGGTTAGGGTTAGGTTAGGGTTAGGGTTAGGATTAGGGTTAGGGTTGGTGTTAGGGTTAGGGTTAGGTTTAGGGTTAGGGTTAGGGTTGGTGTTAGGGTTAGGGTTAGGGTTAGGGTTGGTGTTAGGGTTAGGGTTAGGGTTAGGGTTAGTGTTAGGGTTAGGGTTAGGGTTAGGGTTAGGTTTAGGATTAGGGTTAGGGTTGGTGTTAGGGTTAGGGTTAGGGTTAGGGTTAGGGTTAGGGTTGGTGTTAGGTATAGGGTTAGGGTTAAAGTTAGGGTTAGAATTAGGGTTAGGGTTGGTGTTAGGGTTAGGGTTAGGGTTAGGGTTAGGGTTGGTGTTAGGTATAGGGTTAGGGTTAGGGTTACGGTTAGGGTTGGTGTTAGGGTTAGGGTAAGGGTTAGGGTTAGTGTTAGGGTTAGGGTTAGGGTTAGGTTACCCCGAGCACTACCCCTCGCCCTAGGCCTACGCCTAGCACTACCTCTGGTCCTACCCCTACTTCTGTCCCTACAGCTCCCCCTACCCATAGGCCCACCCCCATCCCTACCGCTAGCCACAGCTCCCACTCCTGGTCCTAGGCCTACTCCGAGGTTTACCCCGACACCCACCCCTTGCCCTTTGCCTACCCCAGCGCTACGCCTACCGCTCCCACTAGCCCTAGCTCGGGCCCTAGACCAACGCCCAGTGCTCCCTCTAGTCTGAGGCCTACCACTTGCCCGACGCCGACCAGTACACCTTGCCCTACCGTTAGCCAGAGCACTAACCCGTGTCCTACGAAATCACCCTGGACCAACACTTACCACACCCTAATCCAGCCCTACATCCGTTCCGAGTCCTAGGACTACCCGGAGCCCTCCGGTGACACCTACCCCTAGCCCTCGGCCAACCCCTACCACTACCACTAGTCCTAGGCCTAACATGAGCCCTAAGACTAACACTGCCGTGGGCCTCAGCCTACCACTAGCCCTTCACCATCCCTACCCAGAGCACTACCCCTCGCCCTAGGCCTACGCCTAGCACTACCTCTGGTCCTACCCCTACCCATGGCCCTACAGCTCCCACTAACCATAGGCCCACCCAATTCCCTACCCCTACCCACAGCTCCAACTCCTGGCACAAGGCCAACTCCGAAGTTTACCCCGACACCCACCTTTTGCCCTACGCCTACACCAGCGCTACGCCTAACTCTCCAACTAGCCCTAGCTCGGGCCCTAGTCCAACGCCCAGTGCTCATCTAGTCCGAGGCCTAGCACTTGCCCGTCGCCGACCAGTACACCTTGCCTACCGTTAGCCAGAGGAGTAACCCGTGTCCTACGAAATCACCCTGGACCCACCCTTACCAATCCTAATCCAGCCCTACACCTGTTCCGAGTCCTAGAACTACCCGGAACCATTTGGTGACACCTACCGCTAGCCCTCGGCCAACCCCTACCACTACCACTAGTCCTAGGCCTAACATGAGCCCTAAGACAACACTGCACGTGGGCCTCTGCCAAACACTAGCCCTTCAACCTCCCTACCCCGAGCACTACCCCTCGCCCTAGGCCTTCGCCTAGCACTACCTCTGGTCCTACCACTACCCCTGGCCCTACAGCTCCCCCTACCCATAGGCCCACCCCCACCCCTACCCCTAGCCACAGCTCCCACTCCTGGCACTAGGCCTACGCCGAGGTTTACCTCGACACCCACCCCTTGCCCTATGCCTACCCCAGCGCTACGCCTACCGCTCTCACTAGCCCTTGCTCGGGCCCTAGACCAACGCCCATGGCTCCCTCTAGTCCGAGGCCTAGAACTTGCCCGTCGCTGACCAGTACACCTTGCCCTTGTTAGGGTTAGGGTTAGGGTTAGGGTTGGATTAGGGATTAGGGTTTAGGGTTAGGGTTAGGGTTAGGGTTGGTGTTAGGGTTAGGGTTAGGGTTAGGGTTAGGGTTGGTGTTAGGTTTAGGGTTAGGGTTAGGGTTAGGGTTAGGGTAAGGGTTGGTGTTAGGGTTAGGGTTAGGGTTAGGGTTAGGGTTAGGGTTAGGGTTAGGGTTAGGATTAGGGTTAGGGTTGGTGTTAGGGTTAGGGTTAGGGTTAGGTTTGGTGTTAGGGTTAGGGTTAGGGTTAGGGTTAGCGTTGGTGTTAGGTATAGTGTTAGGGTTAGGGTTAGGGTTAGGGTTGGTGTTAGGGTTAGGGTTAGGGTTAGGGTTAGTGTTAGGGTTAGGGTTAGGGTTAGGGTCAGGATTAGCGTTAGGGTTGGTGTTAGGGTTAGGGTTAGGGTTAGGGTTAGGGTTGGTGTTAGGTATAGGGTTAGGGTTAAAGTTAGGGTTAGTGTTAGGGTAGGGTTGGTGTTAGGGTTAGGGTTTGGGTTAGGGTTAGGTTTGGTGTTAGGGTTAGGGTAAGGGTTAGGGTTAGGGTTGGTGTTAGGTATAGGGTTAGGGTTAGGGTTAGGGTTAGGGTTAGGGTTGGTGTTAGGGTTAGGGTTAGGGTTAGGGTTAGTGTTAGGTTTAGGGTTAGGGTTAGGTTACCCCGAGCACTACCCCTCGCCCTAGGCCTACGCCTAGCACTACCTCTGGTCCTACCCCTTCCCCTGTCCCTACAGCTCCCCCTACCCATAGGCCCACCCCCAACCCTACCGCTAGCCACAGCTCCCACTCCTGGTCCTAGGCCTACTCCAAGGTTTACCCCGACACCCACCCCTTGCCCTTTGCCTACCCCAGCGCTACGCCTACCGCTCCCACTAGCCCTACCTCGGGCCCTAGACCAACGCGCAGTGCTCACTCTAGTCCGAAGCCTAGCACTTGCCCGTCGCCAACCGGTACACCTTGCCCTACCGATAGCCAGAGCACTAACCCGTGTCCTACGAAATCACCCTGGACCCACCATTAGCCACACCCTAATCCAGCCCTACATCCGTTCGGAGTCCTATGACTACCCGGAGCCCTCCCGTGATAGTTAACCCTAGCCCTCGACCATCCCCTTCCACTACCACTAGTCCCAGGCCTAACATGAGCCCTAACCCTAACACTGCCCGTGGGCCTCTGCCAACAACTAGCCCTTCACCTAACCCTACCCCGAGCACTACCCCTCGCCCTAGGCTTACGCCTAGCACTACCTCTGGTCCTACTCCTACCCCTGGCCCTACAGCTCCCCCTATTTATAGGCCAACCCTCATCCCTACCCCTAGCCACAGCTCCCACTCCTGGACCTAGGCCTACTCCGAGGTTGACCCCGACACAAACCCCTTGCCCTTTGCCTACCACAGCACTACGCCTACCGCTCTCACTAGCCCTAACTCGGGCCCTAGACCAACACCCAGTGCTCACTCTAGTCCGAAGCCTAGCACTTGCCCGTCACCGACCAGTACACTTTGCTCTACCGAAAGCCAGATCACTAACCCTTGTCCTACGAAATCACCCTGGACCCACCCTTACCACACCCTAATCCAGCCCTACACCTGTTCTGAGTCTTAGGACTACCCGGAGCCCTCCCGTGACACCTACCCCTAGCCCTCGGCCACCCCTACCACTACAACTAGTCCTAGGCTTAACATGAGCCCTAAACCTAACACTGCCCGTGGGCCTCTGCCAACCACTAGCCCTTCAACTAACCCTACCCCGAGCACTACCCCTCGCCCTAGGCCTACGCCTAGCACTACCTCTGGTCCTACCCCTACCCCTGGCCCTACAGCTCCCCCTACCCCTGGGCCCACCCCCATCCCTACCCCTAGCCAAAACTCCAACTCCTGGCCCAAAGCCTACTCCGAAGTTCACCCCGACACCCACCCCTTGCCCTATGCCTACCCCAGTGCTACGCCTAACGCTCCCACTAGCCCTAGCTCGGGCCCTAGACCAAAGCCCAGTGTTCATCTAGTCCGAGGCCTAGCACTTGCCCGTCGCCTACCAGTACACCTTGCCCTACCGTTAGCCAGAGCAGTAACCCGTGTCCTACGAAATCACCCTGGACCCACCCTTACCACACCCTAATCCAGCCCTACACCCGTTCTGAGTCCTAGGACTACCCGGAGCCCTCCCGTGACACCTACCCCTAGCCCTCGGCCAACACCTACCACTACCACTAGTCCTAGGCTTAACATGAGCCCTAACCCTAACACTGCCCGTGGGCCTCTGCCAACCACTAGCCCTTCAACTAACCCTACCCCGAGCACTACCCCTCGTCCTAGGCCTACGCCTAGCACTACCTCTGGTCCTACCTCTACCCCTGGCCCTACAGGTTTGCCTACACCTGGGCCCACCCCCATCTCTACCCTTAGCCAAAACTCCAACTCCTGGCCCAAAGCCTACTTTGAAGTTTACCCCGACACCCACCCCTTGCCCTATGCCTATCCCAACGCTACGCCTACCGCTCCCACTAGACCTAGCTCGGGCCCTAGACCAACGCCCAGTGCTCTCTCTAGTCAGAGGCCTACCACTTGCCCGAGGCCGACCAGTACACCTTGCCCTACCGTTAGCCAGAGCAGTAACCCGTGTCCTACGAAATCACCCTGGACCCACCCTTACCACACCCTAATACAGCCCTACACCTGTTCCGAGTCCTAGGACTACCCGGAGCCATTTCGTGACACCTACCCCTAACCCTCGGCCAACCCCTACCACTACCACTAGTCCTAGGCTTAACATGAGCCCTAACCCTAACACTGCTTGTTGGCCTCTGCCAAACACTAGCCCTTCAACTAACCCTACCCCGAGCACTACCCCTCGCCCTGGGCCTACGCCTAGCACTACCTCTGGTCCTACTCCTACCCCTGGCCCTACAGCTCCCCCTAATTATAGGCCCAACCCCATCCCTACCCCTATCCACAGCTCCCACTCCTGGCCATAGGCCTACTCCGAGGTTTACCTCGACACCCACCCCTTGCCCTATGTCTACCCCAGCGCTACACCTAGCGCTCCCACTAGCCCTAGCTCGGGCCGTAGACCAACACCCATGGCTCCCTCTAGTCCGAGGCCTAGAACTTGCCCGTCGCTGACTAGTACACATTGCCCTTGTTAGGGTTAGCGTAAGGGTTAGGGTTAGGGTTTAGGGTTAGGGTTAGGGTTAGGGTTGGTGTTAGGTTTAGGGTTAGGATTAGGGTTAGTGTTGGTGTTAGGGTTAGGGTTAGGGTTAGGGTTGGTGTTAGGTTTAGGGTTAGGATTAGGGTTAGTGTTGGTGTTAGGGTTAGGGTTAGGGTTAGGTCACCCCGAGCACTACCCCTCGCCCTAGGCGTACGCCTGGCACTCCCTCTGGTCCTACCCCTACCTCTGGCCCTACAGATCCCCCTACCCATAGGCCCACCCCCATCCTTACCCCTAGCCACAGCTCCCACTCCTGGTCCTAGGCCTACTCCGAGGTTTACCCCGACACCCACCCCTTGCCCTTTGCCTACCACAGCGCTACGCCTACCGCTCCCACTAGCCCTACCTCGGGCCCTAGACCAATGCCCAGTGCTCACTCTAGTCCGAAGCCTAGCACTTGCCCGTCGCCGACCAGTACGCCTTGCCTACCGATAGCCACAGCACTAACCCATGTCCTACGAAATCACCCTGTACGCACCATTAGCCACACCCTAATCATGCCCCACATCCGTTCGGAGTCCTAGGACTACCCGGAGCCCTTCCGTGACACCTACCCCTAGCCCTCGGCCATCCCCTACTACTACCACTAGTCCTAGGCCTAACATGAGCCCTAACCCTAACACTGCCCGTGGGCCTCTGCCAACCACTAGCCCTTCACCTAACCCTACCCCGAGCACTACCCCTCGCCCTAGGCCTACGCCTAGCACTACCTCTGGTCCTACCCCTACCCCTGGCCCTACAGCTCCCCCTACCCATAGGCTCACACCCATCCCTACCCCTAGCCACAACTCAAATCCTGGCCCAAAGCCTACTCCGAGGTTTACCCCGACACCCACCCCTTGCCCTATGCCTACCCCAGTGCTACGCCTAACGCTCCCACTAGCCCTAGCTCGGTCCCTAGACCAACGCCCATGGCTTCCTCTAGTCCGAGGTTTAGAACTTGCCCGTCGCTGACCAGTACACATTGCCCTTGTTAAGTTTAGGGTTAGGGTTAGGGTTAGGGTTGGTTTAAGGTTTAGGGTTAGGGTTAGGGTTAGGGTTAGGGTTAAGGTTGGTGTTAGGGTTAGGGTTAGGGTTTGGGTTAGGGTTAGGGTTACGGTTAGGTTACCCCGAGCACTACCACTCGCCCTAGGCATACGCCTAGCACTACCTCTGGTCCTACCGCTACCCCTGGCCCTACAGCTAGCCCTACCCATGGGCCCACCCCCATCCCTACCCCTAGGCACAACTCCAACTCCTGGGCCAAAGCCTACTCCGAGGTTTACCTTGACACCCACCCCTTGCCCTATGCCTACCCCAGCGCTACGCCTATCGCTCCCACTAGCCCTAGCTCGGGCCCTAGACCAACGCTCAGTGCTCATCTAGTCAGAGGTCTACCACTTGCCCGAGGCCGACCAGTACACCTTGCCCTACCGTTAGCCAGTGCAGTAACCCGTGTCCTACGAAATCACCCTGGACTCACCCTTACCACACCCTAATCCAGCCCTACACCTGTTCCGAGTCCTAGGACTACCCGGAGCACTCCCGTGACACCTACCCCTAGCCCTCGGCCAGCCCCTACCACTACCACTAGTCCTAGGCCTAACATGAGCCCTAAGACTAACACTGCCCGTGGGCCTAGGCCAACCACTAGCCCTTCACCATCGCTACCCAGAGCACTACCCCTCGCCCTAGGCCTACGCCTAGCACTACCTCTGGTCCTACCCCTACCCATGGCCCTAAAGCTCCCACTAACAATAGGCCCACCCAAATCCCTACCCCTAGCCACAGCTCCCACTTTTGGCCTTAGGCCTACTCCGAGGTTTACCTCAACACCCACCCCTTGCCCTATGCCTACCCCAGCGCTACGCTAACGCTCCCACTAGCCCTAGCTCGGGCCCTAGACCAAAGCCCAGTTCTCATGTAGTTCGAGGCCTAGCATTTCCCCGTCGCCGACCAGTACACCTTGCCCTACCGTTAGCCAGAGCAGTAACCCGTGTCCTACGAAATCACCCTGGACCCACCCTTACCAATTCTAATCCAGCCCTACACCTGTTCCGAGTCCTAGAACTACCCGGAGCCCTCCCGTGACACCTACCCCTAGCCCTCGGCCAATCCCTACCACTACTACTAGTCCTAAGCTTAACATGAGCCCTAACCCTAACACTGCCCGTGGACCTCTGCCAACCACTAGCCCTTCAACTAACCCTAAGCCGAGCACTACCCCTAGCGCTAGGCCTACGTCTAGCACTACCTTTGGTCCTACACCTACCCCTGGCCCTGCAGTTCCCCCTACCCATAGTCCCACCCCCACCCCTACCCCTAGCCACAGCTCCCACTTTTGGCCTTAGGCCTACTCCGAGGTTTACCTCAACACCCACCCCTTGCCCTATGCCTACCCCAGCGTTACGCCTACCGCTCCCACTAGCCCTAGCTCAGGCCCTAGACCAACACCCATGGCTCCCTCTAGTCCCAGGCCTAGAACTTGCCCGTCGCTGACCAGTACACCTTGCCCTTGTTAGGGTTAGGTTTAGGGTTAGGGTTAGGGTTGGTGTTAGGGTTAGGGTTAGAATTAGGGTTGGTGTTAGGGTTAGGGTTAGGGTTAGGATTAGGGTTAGGGTTGGGGCTAGGGTTAGGGTTAGGGTTAGGATTAGGGTTGGTGTTAGGGTTAGGGTTAGGGTTAGATTAGGGTTAGGGTTGATGTTAGGGTTAGGGTTAGGGTTAGGGTTAGGGTTAGGTTTGGTGTTAGGTATAGGGTTAGGGTTAGGATTAGGGTTAGGGTTGGTGTTAGGGTTAGCGTTAGGGTTAGAGTTAGGGTTGGTGTTAGGGTTAGGGTTAGGGTTAGGGTTAGGGTTAGGGTTAGGGTTAGGGTTAGGGTTGGTGTTAGGGTTAGGGTTAGGGTTACGGTTAGGGTTGCTGTTAGGTATAGGGTTAGGGTTAGGGTTGGTGTTAGGGTTAGTGTTAGGGTTAGTGTTGGTGTTAGGGTTAGGGTTAGGTTACCCCGAGCACTACCCTTCGCCCTAGGCCTACGCCTAGCACTACCTCTGGTCCCACCCCTACCCCTGTCCCTACAGCTCCCCCTACCCATAGGCCCACCCCCATCCCTACCCCTAGCCACAGCTCCCACTCCTGGTCCTAGGCCTACTTTGAGGTTTACCCCGACACCCACCCCTTGCCCTTTGCCTACCCCAGCGCTACGCGTACCGCTCCCAGAAGCCCTACCTCGGGCCCTAGACCAACGCCCAGTGCTAACTCTAGTCCGAAGCCTAGCACTTGCCCGTCTCCAACCGGTACACCTTGCCCTACCGATAGCCAGAGCACTAACCCGTGTCCTACGAAATCACCCTGGACCCACCATTAGCCACACCCTAATCCAGCCCTACATCCGTTCGGTGTCCTAGGACTACCCGGAGCCCTCTTGTGACAGTTACCCCTAGCCCTCGGCCATCCCCTACCACTACAACTAGTCCTAGGCCTAACATGAGCCCTAACCCTAACACTGCCCGTAGGCATCTGCCAACCACTAGCCCTTCACCTAACCCTACCCCGAGCACTACCCCTCTCCCTAGGCTTACGCCTAGCACTACCTCTGGTCCTACCCCTACCCCTGGTTCTACAACTCCCCCTAATTATAGGCCCACCCCCATCCCTACCCCTAAGCACAGCTCCCACTCCTGGCCCTAGGCCTACTCCGAGGTTTACCTCGACACCCACCCCTTGCCCTATGCCTACCCCAGCGCTACGCCTACCGCTCTCACTAGCCCTAGCTCGGGCCCTTGACCAACGCCCATGGATCCCTCTAGTCCGAGGCCTAGAACTTGCCCGTCGCTGACCAGTACACCTTGCCCTTGTTAGGGTTAGGGTTAGGGTTAGGGTTAGGGTTAGGATTAGGGTTTAGGGTTAGGGTTAGGGTTAGGGTTGGTGTTAGGGTTAGGGTTAGGGTTAGGGTTAGGGTTGGTGTTAGGTTTAGGGTTAGGGTTAGGCTTAGGGTTAGGGTTAGGGTTGGTGTTAGGGTAGGATTAGGGTTAGGGTTAGGGTTAGGATTAGGGTTAGGGTTGGTGTTAGGGTTAGGGTTAGGGTTAGGGTTAGGGTTAGGGTTAGGGTTGGTGTTAGGGTTAGGGTTAGGGTTAGGGTTAGGGTTGGTGTTAGGTATAGGGTTAGGGTTAGTGTTAGGGTTAGGGTTAGAGTTGGTGTTAGGGTTAGGGTTAGGGTTAGGGTTAGTGTTAGGGTTAGGGTTAGGGTTACGGTTAGGATTAGGGTTAGGGTTGGTGTTAGGGTTAGGGTTAGGGTTAGGGTTGGGTTAGGGTTAGTGTTAGGGTTAGGGTTAGGGTTAGGGTTGGTGTTAGGGATAGGGTTAGGTTTAGGGTTAGGGTTGGTGTTAGGTATGGGGTTAGGGTTAGGGTTAGGGTTAGGGTTAGGGTTAGGGTTGGTGTTACGGTTAGGGTTAGGGTTAGGGTTGGGTTAGGGTTAGGGTTAGGGTTAGGATTAGGGTTAGGGTTAGGGTTAGGGTTGGTGTTAGGTTTAGGGTTAGGGTTAGGGGTAGGGTTAGGGTAAGGGTTGGTGTTAGGGTTAGGGTTAGGGTTAGGGTTAGGGTTAGGGTTAGGATTAGGGTTAGGGTTGGTGTTAGGGTTAGGGTTAGGGTTAGGTTTGGTGTTAGGGTTAGGGTTAGGGTTAGGGTTAGCGTTGGTGTTAGGTATAGTGTTAGGGTTAGGGTTAGGGTTAGGGTTGGTGTTAGGGTTAGGGTTAGGGTTAGGGTTAGTGTTAGGGTTAGGGTTAGGGTTAGGGTCAGGATTAGCGTTAGGGTTGGTGTTAGGGTTAGGGTTAGGGTTAGGGTTAGGGTTGGTGTTAGGTATAGGGTTAGGGTTAAAGTTAGGGTTAGTGTTAGGGTTGGGTTGGTGTTAGGGTTAGGGTTTGGATTAGGGTTAGGTTTGGTGTTAGGGTTAGGGTTAGGGTTAGGGTTAGGGTTGGTGTTAGGTATAGGGTTAGGGTTAGGGTTAGGGTTAGGGTTGGTGTTAGGGTTAGGGTTAGGGTTAGGGTTAGTGTTAGGTTTAGGGTTAGGGTTAGGTTACCCCGAGCACTACCCCTCGCCCTAGGCCTACGCCTAGCACTACCTCTGGTCCTACCCCTTCCCCTGTCCCTACAGCTCCCCCTACCCATAGGCCCACCCCCAACCCTACCGCTAGCCACAGCTCCCACTCCTGGTCCTAGGCCTACTCTAAGGTTTACCCCGACACCAACCCCTTGCCCTTTGCCTACCCCAGCGCTACGCCTACCGCTCCCACTAGCCCTACCTCGGGCCCTAGACCAACGCCCAGTGCTCACTCTAGTCCGAAGCCTAGCACTTGCCCGTCGCCAACCGGTACACCTTGCCCTACCGATAGACAGAGCACTAACCCGTGTCCTACGAAATCACCCTGGACCCACCATTAGCCACACCCTAATCCAGCCCTACATCCGTTCGGAGTCCTAGGACTACCCGGAGCCCTCCCGTGATAGTTAACCCTAGCCCTCGGCCATCCCCTTCCACTACCACTAGTCCCAGGCCTAACATGAGCCCTAACCCTAACACTGCCCGTGGGCCTCTGCCAACCACTAGCCCTTCACCTAACCCTACCCCGAGCACTACCCCTCGCCCTAGGCTTACGCCTAGCACTACCTCTGGTCCTACTCCTACCCCTGGCCCTACAGCTCCCCCTATTTATAGGCCCACCCTCATCCCTACCCCTAGCCACAGCTCCCACTCCTGGACCTAGGCCTACTCCGAGGTTGACCCCGACACAAACCCCTTGCCCTTTGCCTACCACAGCACTACGCCTACCGCTCTCACTAGCCCTA
This sequence comes from Rhinolophus hipposideros, assembly GCF_964194185.1. Classification (NCBI taxonomy): domain Eukaryota; kingdom Metazoa; phylum Chordata; class Mammalia; order Chiroptera; family Rhinolophidae; genus Rhinolophus; species Rhinolophus hipposideros. The sequence continues at coordinate 224,054 of NW_027669143.1, read as the reverse complement.
ACTCGGGCCCTAGACCAACACCCAGTGCTCACTCTAGTCAGAGGCCTACCACTTGCCCGAGGCCGACCAGTACACCTTGCCCTACCGTTAGCCAGAGCAGTAACCCGTGTCCTACGAAATCACCCTGGACCCACCCTTACCACACCCTAATACAGCCCTACACCTGTTCCGAGTCCTAGGACTACCCGGAGCCATTTCGTGACACCTACCCCTAACCCTCGGCCAACCCCTACCACTACCACTAGTCCGAGGCTTAACATGAGCCCTAACCCTAACACTGCCCGTTGGCCTCTGCCAAACACTAGCCCTTCAACTAACCCTACCCCGAGCACTACCCCTCGCCCTGGGCCTACGTCTAGCACTACCTCTGGTCCTACTCCTACCCCTGGCCCTACAGCTCCCCCTAATTATAGGCCCACCCCCATCCCTACCCCTATCCACAGCTCCCACTCCTGGCCATAGGCCTACTCCGAGGTTTACCTCGACACCCACCCCTTGCCCTATGCCTACCCCAGCGCTACACCTAGCGCTCCCACTAGCCCTAGCTCGGGCCGTAGACCAACACCCATGGCTCCCTCTAGTCCGAGGCCTAGAACTTGCCCGTCGCTGACTAGTACACATTGCCCTTGTTAGGGTTAGGGTAAGGGTTAAGGTTAGGGTTTAGGGTTAGGGTTAGGGTTAGGGTTGGTGTTAGGTTTAGGGTTAGGATTAGGGTTAGTGTTGGTGTTAGGGTTAGGGTTAGGGTTAGGGTTGATGTTAGGTTTAGGGTTAGGATTAGGGTTAGTGTTGGTGTTAGGGTTAGGGTTAGGGTTAGGTCACCCCGAGCACTACCCCTCGCCCTAGGCGTACGCCTGGCACTACCTCTGGTCCTACCCCTACCCCTGGCCCTACAGATCCCCCTACCCATAGTCCCACCCCCATCCTTACCCCTATCCACAGCTCCCACTCCTGGTCCTAGGCCTACTCTGAGGTTTACCCCGACACCCACCCCTTGCCCTTTGCCTACCACAGCGCTACGCCTACCGCTCCCACTAGCCCTACCTCGGGCCCTAGACCAACGCCCAGTGCTCACTCTAGTCCGAAGCCTAGCACTTGCCCGTCGCCGACCAGTACGCCTTGCCTACCGATAGCCACAGCACCTACCCATGTCCTACAAAATCACCCTGTACGCACCATTAGCCACACCCTAATCATGCCCCACATCCGTTCGGAGTCCTAGGACTACCCGGAGCCCTTCCGTGACACCTACCCCTAGCCCTCGGCCATCCCCTACTACTACCACTAGTCCTAGGCCTAACATGAGCCCTAACCCTAACACTGCCCGTGGGCCTCTGCCAACCACTAGCCCTTCACCTAACCCTACCCCGAGCACTACCCCTCGCCCTAGGCCTACGCCTAGCACTACCTCTGGTCCTACCCCTACCCCTGGCCCGACAGCTCCCCCTACCCATAGGCTCACACCCATCCCTACCCCTAGCCACAACTCAAATCCTGGCACAAAGCCTACTCCGAGGTTTACCCCGACACCCACCCCTTGCCCTATGCCTACCCCAGTGCTACGCCTAACGCTCCCACTAGCCCTAGCTCGGTCCCTAGACCAACGCCCATGGCTTCCTCTAGTCCAAGGTTTAGAACTTGCCCGTCGCTGACCAGTACACATTGCCCTTGTTAGGTTTAGGGTTAGGGTTAGGGTTAGGGTTGGTTTAAGGTTTAGGGTTAGGGTTAGGGTTAGGGTTAGGGTTAAGGTTGGTGTTAGGGTTAGGGTTAGGGTTTGGGTTAGGGTTAGGGTTACGGTTAGGTTACCCCGAGCACTACCACTCGCCCTAGGCATACGCCTAGCACTACCTCTGGTCCTACCGCTACCCCTGGCCCTACAGCTACCCCTACCCATGGGCCCACCCCCATCCCTACCCCTAGGCACAACTCCAACTCCTGGGCCAAAGCCTACTCCGAGGTTTACCTTGACACCCACCCCTTGCCCTATGCCTACCCCAGCGCTACGCCTATCGCTCCCACTAGCCCTAGCTCGGGCCCTAGACCAACGCTCAGTGCTCATCTAGTCAGAGGTCTACCACTTGCCCGAGGCCGACCAGTACACCTTGCCCTACCGTTAGCCAGAGCAGTAACCCGTGTCCTACGAAATCACCCTGGACCCACCCTTACCACACCCTAATCCAGCCCTACACCCGTTCTGAGTCCTAGGACTACCCGGAGCCCTCCCGTGACACCTACCCCTAGCCCTCGGCCAACCCCTACCACTACCACTAGTCCTAGGCTTAACATGAGCCCTAACCCTAACACTGCCCGTGGGCCTCTGCCAACCACTAGCCCTTCAACTAACACTACCCCGAGCACTACCCCTCGCCCTAGGCCTACGCCTAGCTCTACCTCTGGTCCTACCCCTACCCCTGGCCCTACAGTTTTGCCTACACCTGGGCCCACCCCCATCTCTACCCTTAGCCAAAACTCCAACTCCTGGCCCAAAGCCTACTCCGAAGTTTACCCCGAAACCCACCCCTTACCCTATGCCTATCCCAATGCTACGCCTACCGCTCCCACTAGACCTAGCTTGGGCCCTAGACCAACGCCCAGTGCTCTCTCTAGTCAGAGGCCTACCACTTGCCCGAGGCCGACCAGTACACCTTGCCCTACCGTTAGCCAGAGCAGTAACCCGTGTCCTACGAAATCACCCTGGACCCACCCTTACCACACCCTAATACAGCCCTACACCTGTTCCGAGTCCTAGGACTACCCGGAGCCATTTCGTGACACCTACCCCTAACCCTCGGCCAACCCCTACCACTACCACTAGTCCGAGGCTTAACATGAGCCCTAACCTTAACACTGCCCGTTGGCCTCTGCCAAACACTAGCCCTTCAACTAACCCTACCCCGAGCACTACCCCTCGCCCTGGGCCTACGTCTAGCACTACCTCTGGTCCTACTCCTACCCCTGGCCCTACAGCTCCCCCTAATTATAGGCCAACCCCCATCCCTACCCCTATCCACAGCTCCCACTCCTGGCCATAGGCCTACTCCGAGGTTTACCTCGACACCCACCCCTTGCCCTATGCCTACCCCAGCGCTACACCTAGCGCTCCCACTAGCCCTAGCTCGGGCCGTAGACCAACACCCATGGCTCCCTCTAGTCCGAGGCCTAGAACTTGCCCGTCGCTGACTAGTACACATTGCCCTTGTTAGGGTTAGGGTAAGGGTTAAGGTTAGGGTTTAGGGTTAGGGTTAGGGTTAGGGTTGGTGTTAGGTTTAGGGTTAGGATTAGGGTTAGTGTTGGTGTTAGGGTTAGGGTTAGGGTTAGGGTTGGTGTTAGGTTTAGGGTTAGGATTAGGGTTAGTGTTGGTGTTAGGGTTAGGGTTAGGGTTAGGTCACCCCGAGCACTACCCCTCGCCCTAGGCGTACGCCTGGAACTACCTCTGGTCCTACCCCTACCCCTGGCCCTACAGATCCCCCTACCCATAGTCCCACCCCCATCCTTACCCCTATCCACAGCTCCCACTCCTGGTCCTAGGCCTACTCTGAGGTTTACCCCGACACCCACCCCTTGCCCTTTGCCTACCACAGCGCTACGCCTACCGCTCCCACTAGCCCTACCTCGGGCCCTAGACCAACGCCCAGTGCTCACTCTAGTCCGAAGCCTAGCACTTGCCCGTCGCCGACCAGTACGCCTTGCCTACCGATAGCCACAGCACTAACCCATGTCCTACAAAATCACCCTGTACGCACCATTAGCCACACCCTAATCATGCCCCACATCCGTTCGGAGTCCTAGGACTACCCGGAGCCCTTCCGTGACACCTACCCCTAGCCCTCGGCCATCCCCTACTACTACCACTAGTCCTAGGCCTAACATGAGCCCTAACCCTAACACTGCCCGTGGGCCTCTGCCAACCACTAGCCCTTCACCTAACCCTACCCCGAGCACTACCCCTCGCCCTAGGCCTACGCCTAGCACTACCTCTGGTCCTACCCCTACCCCTGGCCCGACAGCTCCCCCTACCCATAGGCTCACACCCATCCCTACCCCTAGCCACAACTCAAATCCTGGCACAAAGCCTACTCCGAGGTTTACCCCGACACCCACCCCTTGCCCTATGCCTACCCCAGTGCTACGCCTAACGCTCCCACTAGCCCTAGCTCGGTCCCTAGACCAACGCCCATGGCTTCCTCTAGTCCAAGGTTTAGAACTTGCCCGTCGCTGACCAGTACACATTGCCCTTGTTAGGTTTAGGGTTAGGGTTAGGGTTAGGGTTGGTTTAAGGTTTAGGGTTAGGGTTAGGGTTAGGGTTAGGGTTAAGGTTGGTGTTAGGGTTAGGGTTAGGGTTTGGGTTAGGGTTAGGGTTACGGTTAGGTTACCCCGAGCACTACCACTCGCCCTAGGCATACGCCTAGCACTACCTAGGGTCCTACCCCTACCCCTGGCCCTACAGCTCCCCCTACCCATAGGCCCACCCCCATCCCTACCCCTAGCCACAGCTCCAACTCCTGGCCCAAAGCCTACTCCGAGGTTTACCCCGACACCCACCCTTTGCCCTATGCCTACCCCAGTGCTACGCCTAACGCTCCCACTAGCCCTAACTCGGGCCCTAAACCAACGCCCAGTGCTCCCTCTTGTCCGAGGCCTTCCACTTGCCCACGCCGACCAGTACACCTTGCCCTACCTTTAGCCAGAGCACTAACCCGTGTCCTACGAAATCACCCTGGACCAACCCTTACCACACCCTAATCCAGCCCTACATCCGTAACGAGTCCTAGGACTACCCGGAGCCCTCCCGTGACACCTACCCCTAGCCCTCGGCCAACCCCTACCACTACCACTAGTCCTAGGCCTAACATGAGCCCTAAGACTAACACTGCCCGTGGGCCTCAGCCAACCACTAGCCCTTCACCATCCCTACCCAGAGGACTACCCCTCGCCCTAGGCCTACGCCTAGCACTACCTCTGGTCCTACCCCTACCCATGGCCCTACAGCTCCCAGTAACCATAGGCCCACTCAAATCCCTACCCCTACCCACAGCTCCAACTCCTGGCACTAGGCCAAATCCGAGGTTTACCCCGACACCCACCCCTTGCCCTATGCCTAACCAGCGCTACGCCTATCGCTCCCACTAGCCCTAGCTCGGGCCATAGACCAAAGCCCAGTGCTCATCTTGTCCGAGGCCTAGCACTTGCCCGTCGCCGACCAGTACACCTTGCCCTACCGTTAGCCAGAGCAGTAACCCGTGTCCTACGAAATCACCCTGGACCCACCCTTACCAACCCTCATCCAGCCCTACACCTGTTCCGAGTCCTAGAACTACCTGGAGCCATTTCGTGACACCTACCCCTAGCCCTCGGCCAACCCCTACCACTGCCACTAGTCCTAGGCTTAATATGAGCCCTAACCCTAACACTGCCCGTGGGCCTCTGCCAAACACTAGCCCTTCAACTAACCCTACCCCGACCACTACCCCTCGCCCTAGGCCTTCGCCTAGCACTACCTCTGGTCCTACCACTACCCCTGGCCCTACAGCTCCCCCTACCCATAGGCCCACCCCCACCCCTACCCCTAGCCACAGCTCCCACTCCTGGCTTTAGGCCTACTCCGAGGTTTACCTCGACACCCACCCCTTGCCCTATGCCTACCCCAGCGCTACGCCTACCGCTCTCACTAGCCCTAGCTCGGGCCCTAGACCAACGCCCATGGCTCCCTCTAGTCCGAGGCCTAGAACTTGCCCGTCGCTGACCAGTACACCTTGCCCTTCTTAGGGTTAGGGTTAGGGTTAGGGTTCGATTAGGGTTTAGGGTTAGGGTTAGGGTTAGGGTTGGTGTTAGGGTTAGGGTTAGGGTTAGGGTTGGTGTTAGGTTTAGGGTTAGGGTTAGGGTTAGGGTTGGGGTTAGGGTTAGGGTTATGGTTGGTGTTAGGGTTAGGGATAGGGTTAGGGTTAGGGTTAGGATTAGGGTTAGGGTTGGTGTTAGGGTTAAGGTTAGGGTTAGGGTTAGGGTTGGTGTTAGGGATAGGGTTAGGGTTAGGGTTAGGGTTGGTGTTAGGTATAGTGTTAGGGTTAGGGTTAGGGTTAGGGTTAGGGTTGGTGTCAGGGTTAGGGTTAGGGTTAGGGTTAGTGTTAGGGTTAGTGTTAGGGTTAGGGTTAGGATTAGGGTTAGGGTTGGTGTTAGGGTTAGGGTTAGGGTTAGGGTTGGTGTTAGGTATAGGGTTACGGTTAAAGTTAGGGTTAGGGTTAGGGTTAGTGTTGGTGTTAGGGATAGGGTTAGGGTTAGGGTTAGGTTTGGTGGTAGGGTTAGGGTTAGGGTTAGGGTTAGGGTTGGTGTTAGGTATAGGGTTAGGTTTAGTGTTAGGGTTAGGGTTAGGGTTGGTGTTAGGGTTAGGGTTAGGGTTAGGGTTAGTGTTAGGGTTAGTGTTAGGGTTAGGTTACCCCGAGCACTACCCCTAGCCCTCGGCCATCCCCTACTACTACCACAAGTCCTAGGCCTAACATGAGCCCTAACCCTAACACTGACCGTGGGCCTCTGCCAACCACTAGCCCTTCACCTAACCCTACCCCGAGCACTACCCCTCGCCCTAGGCCTAAGCCTAGCACTACCTCTGTTTCTACCCCTACCCCTGGCCCTAAAGCTCTCCTTACCCATAGGCCCACCCCCATCCCTACCCCTAGCCACAACTCCAACTCCTGGCCCAAGCCTACACCGAGGTTTACCCCGACACCCACCCTTTGCCCTATGCCTACCCCAGTGCTACGCCTAACGCTCCCACTAGCCCTAGCTCGGGCCCTAGACCAACGCCCAGTGCTCCCTCTAGTCCGAGGCCTACCACTTGCCCGACGCCGACCAGTACACCTTGCCCTACCTTTAGCCAGAGCAGTAACTTGTGTCCTACGAAATCACCCTGGACCAACCCTTACCACACCCTAATCCAGCCCTACATCCGTTCCGAGTCCTAGGACTACCCGGAGCCCTCCCGTGACACCTACCCCTAGCCCTCGGCCAACACCTACCACTACCACTAGTCCCAGGCTTAACATGAGCCCTAACCCTAACACTGCCCGTGGGCCTCTGCGAAACACTAGCCCTTCAACTAACCCTACCCCGAGCACTACCCCTCGCCCTAGGCCTTCGCCTAGCACTACCTCTGGTCCTACCACTACCCCTGGCCCTACAGCTCCCCCTACCCATAGGCCCACCCCCACCCCTACCCCTAGCCACAGCTCCCACTCCTGGCCCTAGGCCTACTCCGAGGTTTACCTCGACACCCACCCCTTGCCCTATGCCTACCCCAGCGCTACGCCTACCGCTCTCACTAGCCCTAGCTCGGGCCCTAGACCAACGCCCATGGCTCCCTCTAGTCCGAGGCCTAGAACTTGCCCGTCGCTGACCAGTACACCTTGCCCTTCTTAGGGTTAGGGTTAGGGTTAGGGTTAGGGTTCGATTAGGGTTTAGGGTTAGTGTTAGGGTTAGGGTTGGTGTTAGGGTTAGGGTTAGGGTTAGGGTTAGGGTTGATGTTAGGTTTAGGGTTAGGGTTAGGGTTAGGGTTAGGGTTAGGGTTGGTGTTAGGGTTAGGGATAGGTTTAGGGTTAGGGTTAGGATTAGGGTTAGGGTTGGTGTTAGGGTTAAGGTTAGGGTTAGGGTTAGGGTTGGTGTTTGGGTTAGGGTTAGGGTTAGGGTTAGGGTTGGTGTTAGGTATAGTGTTAGGGTTAGGGTTAGGGTTAGGGTTAGGGTTAGGGTTAGGGTTGGTGTTAGGTTTAGGGTTAGGGTTAGGGTTAGGGTTAGGGTTAGTTTTAGGGTTAGGGTTTAGGGTTAGGGTTAGGGTTAGGTTTGGTGTTAGGGTTAGGGTTTGGGTTAGGGTTAGGGTTGGTGTTAGGTTTAGCGTTAGGGTTAGGGTTAGGGTTAGGGTTGGTGTTAGGGTTAGGGTTAGTGTTAGTGTTAGGGTTAGGGTTAGGTTTACGGTTAGGTTACCCCGAGCACTACCCCTCGCCGTAGGCCTACGCCTAGCACTACCTCTGGTCCTACCCCTACCCCTGGCCCTACAGCTCCACCTACCCATAGGCCCACCCCCATCCCTATCCCTAGCCACAGCTCCCACTCCTGGTCCTAGGCCTACACCGTGGTTTACCCCGACACCCACCCCTTGCCCTTTTCCTACCCCAGCGCTATTCCTACCGCTCACACTAGCCCTACCTCAAGCCCTAGACCAACGCCCTGTGCTCACTCTAGACCGAAGCCTAGCACTTGCCCGTCGCCGACCAGTACACCTTGCCTACTGATAGCCAGAGCACTAACCCATGTCCTACGAAATCACCCTGGACGCACCATTAGCCACACCCTAATCATGCCCCACATCCGTTCGGAGTCCTAGGACTACCCGGAGCCCTCCTGGGACACCTACCCCTAGCCCTCGGCCATCCCCTACTACTACCACTAGTCCTAGGCCTAACATGAGCCCTAACTTTAACACTGCCCGTGGGCCTCTGCCAACCAATAGCCCTTCACCTAACCCTACCCCGAGCACTACCACTCGCCCTAGGCCTACGCCTAGCACTACCTAGGGTCCTACCCCTACCCCTGGCCCTACAGCTCCCCCTACCCATAGGCCCACCCCCATCCCTACCCCTAGCCACAACTCCAACTCCTGGCCCAAAGCCTACTCCGAGGTTTACCCCGACACCCACCCTTTGCCCTATGCCTACCCCAGTGCTACGCCTAACGCTCCCACTAGCCCTAACTCGGGCCCTAAACCAACGCCCAGCGCTCCCTCTTGTCCGAGGCCTTCCACTTGCCCACGCCGACCAGTACACCTTGCCCTACCTTTAGCCAGAGCACTAACCCGTGTCCTACGAAATCACCCTGGACCAACCCTTACCACACCCTAATCCAGCCCTACATCCGTAACGAGTCCTAGGACTACCCGGAGCCCTCCCGTGACACCTACCCCTAGCCCTCGGCCAACCCCTACCACTACCACTAGTCCTAGGCCTAACATGAGCCCTAAGACTAACACTGCCCGTGGGCCTCAGCCAACCACTAGCTTTTCACCATCCCTACCCAGAGGACTACCCCTCGCCCTAGGCCTACGCCTAGCACTACCTCTGGTCCTACCCCTACCCATGGCCCTACAGCTCCCAGTAACCATAGGCCCACTCAAATCCCTACCCCTACCCACAGCTCCAACTCCTGGCACTAGGCCAACTCCGAGGTTTACCCCGACACCCACCCCTTGCCCTATGCCTAACCAGCGCTACGCCTAACGCTCTCACTAGCCCTAGCTCGGGCCCTAGACCAAAGCCCAGTGCTCATCTAGTCCGAGGCCTAGCACTTGCCCGTCGCCGACCAGTACACCTTGCCCTACCGTTAGCCAGAGCAGTAACCCGTGTCCTACGAAATCACCCTGGACCCACCCTTACCAACCCTCATCCAGCCCTACATTTGTTCCGAGTCCTAGAACTACCCGGAGCCATTTCGTGACACCTACCCTTAGCCTTCGGCCAACCCCTACCACTACCACTAGTCCTAGGCTTAATATGAGCCCTAACCCTAACAGTGCCCGTGGGCCTCTGCCAAACACTAGCCCTTCAACTAACCCTACCCCGACCACTACCCCTCGCCCTAGGCCTTCGCCTAGCACTACCTCTGGTCCTACAACTACCCCTGGCCCTACAGCTCCCCCTACCCATAGGCCCACCCCCACCCCTACCCCTAGCCACAGCTCCCACTCCTGGCTTTAGGCCTACTCCAAGGTTTACCTCGACACCCACCCCTTGCCCTATGCCTACCCCAGCGCTACGCCTACCGCTCTCACTAGCCCTAGCTCGGGCCCTAGACCAACGCCCATGGCTCGCTCTAGTCCGAGGCCTAGAACTTGCCCGTCGCTGACCAGTACACCTTGCCCTTCTTAGGGTTAGGGTTAGGGTTAGGGTTCGATTAGGGTTTAGGGTTAGGGTTAGGGTTAGGGTTGGTGTTAGGGTTAGGGTTAGGGTTAGGGTTGGTGTTAGGTTTAGGGTTAGGGTTAGGGTTAGGGTTGGTGTTAGGGTTAGGGATAGGGTTAGGGTTAGGGTTGGTGTTAGGGATAGGGTTAGGGTTAGGGTTAGGGTTGGTGTTAGGTATAGTGTTAGGGTTAGGGTTAGGGTTAGGGTTAGGGTTGGTGTCAGGGTTAGGGTTAGGGTTAGGGTTAGTGTTAGGGTTAGTGTTAGGGTTAGGGTTAGGATTAGGGTTAGGGTTGGTGTTAGGGTTAGGGTTAGGGTTAGGGTTGGTGTTAGGTATAGGGTTACGGTTAAAGTTAGGGTTAGGGTTAGGGTTAGTGTTGGTGTTAGGGATAGAGTTAGGGTTAGGGTTAGGTTTGGTGGTAGGGTTAGGGTTAGGGTTAGGGTTAGGGTTGGTGTTAGGTATAGGGTTAGGTTTAGTGTTAGGGTTAGGGTTAGGGTTGGTGTTAGGGTTAGGGTTAGGGTTAGGGTTAGTGTTAGGGTTAGTGTTAGGGTTAGGTTACCCCGAGCACTACCCCTAGCCCTCGGCAATCCCCTACTACTACCACAAGTCCTAGGCCTAACATGAGCCCTAACCCTAACACTGACCGTGGGCCTCTGCCAACCACTAGCCCTTCACCTAACCCTACCCCGAGCACTACCCCTCGCCCTAGGCCTACGCCTAGCACTACCTCTGGTCCTACCCCTACCCCTGGCCCTACAGCTCCCCTTACCCATAGGCCCAACCCCATCTCTACCCCTAGCCACAACTCCAACTCCTGGCCCAAAGCCTACACCGAGGTTTACCCCGACACCCACCCTTTGCCCTATGCCTACCCCAGTGCTACGCCTAACACTCCCACTAGCCCTAGCTCGCCCTAGACCAACGCCCAGTGCTCCCTCTAGTCCGAGGCCTACCACTTGCCCGAATCCGACCAGTACACCTTGCCCTACCTTTAGCCAGAGCAGTAACTTGTGTCCTACGAAATCACCCTGGACCAACCCTTACCACACCCTAATCATGCCCCACATCCGTTCGGAGTCCTAGGACTACCCTGAGCCCTCCCGTGACACCTACCCCTAGCCCTCGGCTATCCCCTACCACTACCACTATTCCTAGGCCTAACATGAGCCCTAACCCTAACACTGTCCGTGGGCCTCTGCCAACCACTAGCCCTTCACCTAACCCTACCCCGAGCACTACCCCTCGCCCTAGGCTTACGCCTAGCACTACCTCTGGTCCTACCCCTACTCCTGGTCCTACAGCTCCCCCTACTAATAGGCCCATCCCCATCCCTACTCCTAGCCACAACTCCAACCTCTGGTCCAAAGCCTACTCCGAGGTTTACCCCGACACCAACCCCTTGCCCTATGCCTACCCCAGCGCTACGCCTATCGCTCCCACTAGACCTAGCTCGGGCCCTAGACCAAAGCCCAGTGTTCATGTAGTCCGAAGCCTAGTACTTGCCCGTCGCCGACCAGTACACCTTGCCCTACCGTTAGCCAGAGCATTAAGCCATGTCCTACGAAATCACCCTGGACCCACCCTTACCACACCCTAATCCAGCCCTACACCTGTTCTGAGTCCTAGGACTACCCGGAGCCCTCCCGTGACACCTACCCCTAGCCCTCGGCCCACCCCTACTACTACCACTAGTCCTAGGCTTAACATGAGCCCTAACCCTAACACTGCCCGTGGGTTTCTGCCAAACACTAGCCCTTCAACTAACCCTACCCCGAGCACTACCCCTCGCCCTAGGCCTACGCCTAGCACTACCTCTGGTCCTACCACTACCCCTAGCCCTACAGCTCACACTACCCATAGGCCCACCCCCATCCCTACCCCTAGCCACAGCTCCCACTCCTGGCCCTAGGCCTACTTTGAGGTTTACCTCGACACCCACCCCTTGCCCTATGCCTACCCCAGCACTACGCCTACCGCTCCCACTAGCCCTAGCTCGGGCCCTAGACCAACGCCCATGGCTCCCTCTAGTCCGAGGCCTAGAACTTGCCCGTCGCTGACTAGTACACACTGCCCTTGTTAGGGTTAGGGTAAGGGTTAGGGTTAGGGTTTAGGGTTATGGTTAGGGTTAGGGTTGGTGTTAGGTTTAGGGTTAGGATTAGGGTTAGGGTTGGTGTTAGGGTTATGGTTGGTGTTAGGGTTAGGGTTAGGATTAGGGTTAGGGTTGGTGTTAGGGTTAGTGTTAGGGTTAGGGTTAGGGTTAGGCTTAGGTCACCCCGAGCACTACCCCTCGCCCTAGGCGTACGCCTGGCATTACCTCTGGTCCTACCCCTACCCCTGGCCCTACAGCTCCCCCTACCCATAGGCCCACCCCCATCCCTACCCCTAGACACAGCTCCCACTCCTGGTCCTAGGCCTACTTTGAGGTTTACCCCGACACCCACCCCTTGCCCTTTGCCTACCATAGCGCTACGTCTACCGATCCCACTAGCCCTACTTCGGGTCTAGACCAACGCCCAGTGCTCACTCTCGTCCGAAGCCTAGCACTTGCCCGTCACCGACCAATACACCCTTCCCTACCGAAAGCCAGATCACTAACCCTTGTCCTACGAAATCACCCTGGACCCACCATTAGCCACACCCTAATCATGCCCCACATCCGTTCGGAGTCATAGGACTACCCGGAGCTCTCCCGTGACACCTACCCCTAGCCCTCGGCTATCCCCTACCTCTACCACTAGTCCTAGGCCTAACATGAGCCCTAACCCTAACACTGTCCGTGGGCCTCTGCCAACCACTAGCCCTTCACCTAACCCTACCCCGAGCACTACCCCTCGCCCTAGGCTTACGCCTAGCACTACCTCTGGTCCTACACCTACCCCTGGCCCTACAGCTCCCCCTACTAATAGGCCCACCCCCATGTCTACCCCTAGCCACAACTCCAACCTCCTGGCCAAAGCCTACTCCGAGGTTTACCATGACACCCACCCCTTGCCCTATGCGTATCCCAGCGCTACGCCTATCGCTCCCACTAGCCCTAGCTCGGGCCCTAGACCAAAGTCCAGTGCTTATCTAGTCCGAGGCCTAGCACTTGCCCGTCGCCGACCAGTACACCTTGCCCTACCGTTAGCCAGAGCAGTAACCCGTGTCCTACGAAATCACCCTGGACCCACCCTTACCAACCCTCATCCAGCCCTACACCTGTTCCGAGTCCTAGAACTACCCGGAGCCATTTCGTGACACCTACCCCTAGCCCTCGGCCAACCCCTACCACTGCCACTAGTCCTAGGCTTAATATGAGCCCTAACCCTAACACTGCCCGTGGGCCTCTGCCAAACACTAGCCCTTCAACTAACCCTACCCCGAGCACTACCCCTCGCCCTAGGCTTACGCCTAGCACTACCTCTGGTCCTACACCTACCCCTGGCCCTACAGCTCCCCCTACCCATAGGCCCACCCCCACCCCTACCCCTAGCCACAGCTCCCACTCCTGGCTTTAGGCCTACTCCGAGGTTTACCTCGACACCCACCCCTTGCCCTATGCCTACCCCAGCGCTACGCCTACCGCTCTCACTAGCCCTAGCTCGGGCCCTAGACCAACGCCCATGGCTCCCTCTAGTCCGAGGCCTAGAACTTGCCCGTCGCTGACCAGTACACCTTGCCCTTCTTAGGGTTAGGGTTAGGGTTAGGGTTCGATTAGGGTTTAGGGTTAGGGTTAGGGTTAGGGTTGGTGTTAGGGTTAGGGTTAGGGTTAGGGTTGGTGTTAGGTTTAGGGTTAGGGTTAGGGTTAGGGTTGGGGTTAGGGTTAGGGTTATGGTTGGTGTTAGGGTTAGGGATAGGGTTAGGGTTAGGGTTAGGATTAGGGTTAGGGTTGGTGTTAGGGTTAAGGTTAGGGTTAGGGTTAGGGTTGGTGTTAGGGATAGGGTTAGGGTTAGGGTTAGGGTTGGTGTTAGGTATAGTGTTAGGGTTAGGGTTAGGGTTAGGGTTGGTGTCAGGGTTAGGGTTAGGGTTAGGGTTAGTGTTAGGGTTAGTGTTAGGGTTAGGGTTAGGATTAGGGTTACGGTTGGTGTTAGGGTTAGGGTTAGGGTTAGGGTTGGTGTTAGGTATAGGGTTACGGTTAAAGTTAGGGTTAGGGTTAGGGTTAGTGTTGGTGTTAGGGATAGGGTTAGGGTTAGGGTTAGGTTTGGTGGTAGGGTTAGGGTTAGGGTTAGGGTTAGGGTTGGTGTTAGGTATAGGGTTAGGTTTAGTGTTAGGGTTAGGGTTAGGGTTGGTGTTAGGGTTAGGGTTAGGGTTAGGGTTAGTGTTAGGGTTAGTGTTAGGGTTAGGTTACCCCGAGCACTACCCCTAGCCCTCGGCCATCCCCTACTACTACCACAAGTCCTAGGCCTAACATGAGCCCTAACCCTAACACTGACCGTGGGCCTCTGCCAACCACTAGCCCTTCACCTAACCCTAACCCGAGCACTACCCCTCGCCCTAGGCCTAAGCCTAGCACTACCTCTGTTTCTACCCCTACCCCTGGCCCTAAAGCTCCCCTTACCCATAGGCCCACCCCCATCCCTACCCCTAGCCACAACTCCAACTCCTGGCCCAAGCCTACACCGAGGTTTACCCCGACACCCACCCTTTGCCCTATGCCTACCCCAGTGCTACGCCTAACGCTCCCACTAGCCCTAGCTCGGGCCCTAGACCAACGCCCAGTGCTCCCTCTAGTCCGAGGCCTACCACTTGCCCGACGCCGACCAGTACACCTTGCCCTACCTTTAGCCAGAGCAGTAACTTGTGTCCTACGAAATCACCCTGGACCAACCCTTACCACACCCTAATCCAGCCCTACATCCGTTCCGAGTCCTAGGTCTACCCGGAGCCCTCCCGTGACACCTACCCCTAGCCCTCGGCCAACACCTACCACTACCACTAGTCCCAGGCTTAACATGAGCCCTAACCCTAACACTGCCCGTGGGCCTCTGCGAAACACTAGCCCTTCAACTAACCCTACCCCGAGCACTACCCCTCGCCCTAGGCCTTCGCCTAGCACTACCTCTGGTCCTACCACTACCCCTGGCCCTACAGCTCCCCCTACCCATAGGCCCACCCCCACCCCTACCCCTAGCCACAGCTCCCACTCCTGGCCCTAGGCCTACTCCGAGGTTTACCTCGACACCCACCCCTTGCCCTATGCCTACCCCAGCGCTACGCCTACCGCTCTCACTAGCCCTAGCTCGGGCCCTAGACCAACGCCCATGGCTCCCTCTAGTCCGAGGCCTAGAACTTGCCCGTCGCTGACCAGTACACCTTGCCCTTCTTAGGGTTAGGGTTAGGGTTAGGGTTAGGGTTCGATTAGGGTTTAGGGTTAGGGTTAGGGTTAGGGTTGGTGTTAGGGTTAGGGTTAGGGTTAGGGTTAGGGTTGATGTTAGGTTTAGGGTTAGGGTTAGGGTTAGGGTTAGGGTTAGGGTTGGTGTTAGGGTTAGGGATAGGTTTAGGGTTAGGGTTAGGATTAGGGTTAGGGTTGGTGTTAGGGTTAAGGTTAGGGTTAGGGTTAGGGTTGGTGTTTGGGTTAGGGTTAGGGTTAGGGTTAGGGTTGGTGTTAGGTATAGTGTTAGGGTTAGGGTTAGGGTTAGGGTTAGGGTTAGGGTTAGGGTTGGTGTTAGGTTTAGGGTTAGGGTTAGGGTTAGGGTTAGGGTTAGTTTTAGGGTTAGGGTTTAGGGTTAGGGTTAGGGTTAGGTTTGGTGTTAGGGTTAGGGTTTGGGTTAGGGTTAGGGTTGGTGTTAGGTTTAGCGTTAGGGTTAGGGTTAGGGTTAGGGTTGGTGTTAGGGTTAGGGTTAGTGTTAGTGTTAGGGTTAGGGTTAGGTTTACGGTTAGGTTACCCCGAGCACTACCCCTCGCCGTAGGCCTACGCCTAGCACTACCTCTGGTCCTACCCCTACCCCTGGCCCTACAGCTCCACCTACCCATAGGCCCACCCCCATCCCTATCCCTAGCCACAGCTCCCACTCCTGGTCCTAGGCCTACACCGTGGTTTACCCCGACACCCACCCCTTGCCCTTTTCCTACCCCAGCGCTATTCCTACCGCTCACACTAGCCCTACCTCAAGCCCTAGACCAACGCCCTGTGCTCACTCTAGACCGAAGCCTAGCACTTGCCCGTCGCCGACCAGTACACCTTGCCTACTGATAGCCAGAGCACTAACCCATGTCCTACGAAATCACCCTGGACGCACCATTAGCCACACCCTAATCATGCCCCACATCCGTTCGGAGTCCTAGGACTACCCGGAGCCCTCCTGGGACACCTACCCCTAGCCCTCGGCCATCCCCTACTACTACCACTAGTCCTAGGCCTAACATGAGCCCTAACTTTAACACTGCCCGTGGGCCTCTGCCAACCAATAGCCCTTCACCTAACCCTACCCCGAGCACTACCACTCGCCCTAGGCCTACGCCTAGCACTACCTAGGGTCCTACCCCTACCCCTGGCCCTACAGCTCCCCCTACCCATAGGCCCACCCCCATCCCTACCCCTAGCCACAACTCCAACTCCTGGCCCAAAGCCTACTCCGAGGTTTACCCCGACACCCACCCTTTGCCCTATGCCTACCCCAGTGCTACGCCTAACGCTCCCACTAGCCCTAACTCGGGCCCTAAACCAACGCCCAGCGCTCCCTCTTGTCCGAGGCCTTCCACTTGCCCACGCCGACCAGTACACCTTGCCCTACCTTTAGCCAGAGCACTAACCCGTGTCCTACGAAATCACCCTGGACCAACCCTTACCACACCCTAATCCAGCCCTACATCCGTAACGAGTCCTAGGACTACCCGGAGCCCTCCCGTGACACCTACCCCTAGCCCTCGGCCAACCCCTACCACTACCACTAGTCCTAGGCCTAACATGAGCCCTAAGACTAACACTGCCCGTGGGCCTCAGCCAACCACTAGCTTTTCACCATCCCTACCCAGAGGACTACCCCTCGCCCTAGGCCTACGCCTAGCACTACCTCTGGTCCTACCCCTACCCATGGCCCTACAGCTCCCAGTAACCATAGGCCCACTCAAATCCCTACCCCTACCCACAGCTCCAACTCCTGGCACTAGGCCAACTCCGAGGTTTACCCCGACACCCACCCCTTGCCCTATGCCTAACCAGCGCTACGCCTAACGCTCTCACTAGCCCTAGCTCGGGCCCTAGACCAAAGCCCAGTGCTCATCTAGTCCGAGGCCTAGCACTTGCCCGTCGCCGACCAGTACACCTTGCCCTACCGTTAGCCAGAGCAGTAACCCGTGTCCTACGAAATCACCCTGGACCCACCCTTACCAACCCTCATCCAGCCCTACATTTGTTCCGAGTCCTAGAACTACCCGGAGCCATTTCGTGACACCTACCCTTAGCCTTCGGCCAACCCCTACCACTACCACTAGTCCTAGGCTTAATATGAGCCCTAACCCTAACAGTGCCCGTGGGCCTCTGCCAAACACTAGCCCTTCAACTAACCCTACCCCGACCACTACCCCTCGCCCTAGGCCTTCGCCTAGCACTACCTCTGGTCCTACAACTACCCCTGGCCCTACAGCTCCCCCTACCCATAGGCCCACCCCCACCCCTACCCCTAGCCACAGCTCCCACTCCTGGCTTTAGGCCTACTCCAAGGTTTACCTCGACACCCACCCCTTGCCCTATGCCTACCCCAGCGCTACGCCTACCGCTCTCACTAGCCCTAGCTCGGGCCCTAGACCAACGCCCATGGCTCGCTCTAGTCCGAGGCCTAGAACTTGCCCGTCGCTGACCAGTACACCTTGCCCTTCTTAGGGTTAGGGTTAGGGTTAGGGTTCGATTAGGGTTTAGGGTTAGGGTTAGGGTTAGGGTTGGTGTTAGGGTTAGGGTTAGGGTTAGGGTTGGTGTTAGGTTTAGGGTTAGGGTTAGGGTTAGGGTTGGTGTTAGGGTTAGGGATAGGGTTAGGGTTAGGGTTGGTGTTAGGGATAGGGTTAGGGTTAGGGTTAGGGTTGGTGTTAGGTATAGTGTTAGGGTTAGGGTTAGGGTTAGGGTTAGGGTTGGTGTCAGGGTTAGGGTTAGGGTTAGGGTTAGTGTTAGGGTTAGTGTTAGGGTTAGGGTTAGGATTAGGGTTAGGGTTGGTGTTAGGGTTAGGGTTAGGGTTAGGGTTGGTGTTAGGTATAGGGTTACGGTTAAAGTTAGGGTTAGGGTTAGGGTTAGTGTTGGTGTTAGGGATAGAGTTAGGGTTAGGGTTAGGTTTGGTGGTAGGGTTAGGGTTAGGGTTAGGGTTAGGGTTGGTGTTAGGTATAGGGTTAGGTTTAGTGTTAGGGTTAGGGTTAGGGTTGGTGTTAGGGTTAGGGTTAGGGTTAGGGTTAGTGTTAGGGTTAGTGTTAGGGTTAGGTTACCCCGAGCACTACCCCTAGCCCTCGGCAATCCCCTACTACTACCACAAGTCCTAGGCCTAACATGAGCCCTAACCCTAACACTGACCGTGGGCCTCTGCCAACCACTAGCCCTTCACCTAACCCTACCCCGAGCACTACCCCTCGCCCTAGGCCTACGCCTAGCACTACCTCTGGTCCTACCCCTACCCCTGGCCCTACAGCTCCCCTTACCCATAGGCCCAACCCCATCTCTACCCCTAGCCACAACTCCAACTCCTGGCCCAAAGCCTACACCGAGGTTTACCCCGACACCCACCCTTTGCCCTATGCCTACCCCAGTGCTACGCCTAACACTCCCACTAGCCCTAGCTCGCCCTAGACCAACGCCCAGTGCTCCCTCTAGTCCGAGGCCTACCACTTGCCCGACGCCGACCAGTACACCTTGCCCTACCTTTAGCCAGAGCAGTAACTTGTGTCCTACGAAATCACCCTGGACCAACCCTTACCACACCCTAATCCAGCCCTACATCCGTTCCGAGTCCTAGGTCTACCCGGAGCCCTCCCGTGACACCTACCCCTAGCCCTCGGCCAACACCTACCACTACCACTAGTCCCAGGCTTAACATGAGCCCTAACCCTAACACTGCCCGTGGGCCTCTGCGAAACACTAGCCCTTCAACTAACCCTACCCCGAGCACTACCCCTCGCCCTAGGCCTTCGCCTAGCACTACCTCTGGTCCTACCACTACCCCTGGCCCTAC
This sequence comes from Rhinolophus hipposideros, assembly GCF_964194185.1. NCBI lineage: Eukaryota > Metazoa > Chordata > Mammalia > Chiroptera > Rhinolophidae > Rhinolophus > Rhinolophus hipposideros. Next base: position 204,996 of record NW_027669143.1, on the reverse strand, counting down.
AGCTCCCCCTACCCATAGGCCCACCCCCACCCCTACCCCTAGCCACAGCTCCCACTCCTGGCCCTAGGCCTACTCCGAGGTTTACCTCGACACCCACCCCTTGCCCTATGCCTACCCCAGCGCTACGCCTACCGCTCTCACTAGCCCTAGCTCGGGCCCTAGACCAACGCCCATGGCTCCCTCTAGTCCGAGGCCTAGAACTTGCCCGTCGCTGACCAGTACACCTTGCCCTTCTTAGGGTTAGGGTTAGGGTTAGGGTTAGGGTTCGATTAGGGTTTAGGGTTAGGGTTAGGGTTAGGGTTGGTGTTAGGGTTAGGGTTAGGGTTAGGGTTAGGGTTGATGTTAGGTTTAGGGTTAGGGTTAGGGTTAGGGTTAGGGTTAGGGTTGGTGTTAGGGTTAGGGATAGGTTTAGGGTTAGGGTTAGGATTAGGGTTAGGGTTGGTGTTAGGGTTAAGGTTAGGGTTAGGGTTAGGGTTGGTGTTTGGGTTAGGGTTAGGGTTAGGGTTAGGGTTGGTGTTAGGTATAGTGTTAGGGTTAGGGTTAGGGTTAGGGTTAGGGTTAGGGTTAGGGTTGGTGTTAGGTTTAGGGTTAGGGTTAGGGTTAGGGTTAGGGTTAGTTTTAGGGTTAGGGTTTAGGGTTAGGGTTAGGGTTAGGTTTGGTGTTAGGGTTAGGGTTTGGGTTAGGGTTAGGGTTGGTGTTAGGTTTAGCGTTAGGGTTAGGGTTAGGGTTAGGGTTGGTGTTAGGGTTAGGGTTAGTGTTAGTGTTAGGGTTAGGGTTAGGTTTACGGTTAGGTTACCCCGAGCACTACCCCTCGCCGTAGGCCTACGCCTAGCACTACCTCTGGTCCTACCCCTACCCCTGGCCCTACAGCTCCACCTACCCATAGGCCCACCCCCATCCCTATCCCTAGCCACAGCTCCCACTCCTGGTCCTAGGCCTACACCGTGGTTTACCCCGACACCCACCCCTTGCCCTTTTCCTACCCCAGCGCTATTCCTACCGCTCACACTAGCCCTACCTCAAGCCCTAGACCAACGCCCTGTGCTCACTCTAGACCGAAGCCTAGCACTTGCCCGTCGCCGACCAGTACACCTTGCCTACTGATAGCCAGAGCACTACCCATGTCCTACGAAATCACCCTGGATGCACCATTAGCCACACCCTAATCATGCCCCACATCCGTTCGGAGTCCTAGGACTACCCGGAGCCCTCCTGGGACACCTACCCCTAGCCCTCGGCCATCCCCTACTACTACCACTAGTCCTAGGCCTAACATGAGCCCTAACTTTAACACTGCCCGTGGGCCTCTGCCAACCAATAGCCCTTCACCTAACCCTACCCCGAGCACTACCACTCGCCCTAGGCCTACGCCTAGCACTACCTAGGGTCCTACCCCTACCCCTGGCCCTACAGCTCCCCCTACCCATAGGCCCACCCCCATCCCTACCCCTAGCCACAACTCCAACTCCTGGCCCAAAGCCTACTCCGAGGTTTACCCCGACACCCACCCTTTGCCCTATGCCTACCCCAGTGCTACGCCTAACGCTCCCACTAGCCCTAACTCGGGCCCTAAACCAACGCCCAGCGCTCCCTCTTGTCCGAGGCCTTCCACTTGCCCACGCCGACCAGTACACCTTGCCCTACCTTTAGCCAGAGCACTAACCCGTGTCCTACGAAATCACCCTGGACCAACCCTTACCACACCCTAATCCAGCCCTACATCCGTAACGAGTCCTAGGACTACCCGGAGCCCTCCCGTGACACCTACCCCTAGCCCTCGGCCAACCCCTACCACTACCACTAGTCCTAGGCCTAACATGAGCCCTAAGACTAACACTGCCCGTGGGCCTCAGCCAACCACTAGCTTTTCACCATCCCTACCCAGAGGACTACCCCTCGCCCTAGGCCTACGCCTAGCACTACCTCTGGTCCTACCCCTACCCATGGCCCTACAGCTCCCAGTAACCATAGGCCCACTCAAATCCCTACCCCTACCCACAGCTCCAACTCCTGGCACTAGGCCAACTCCGAGGTTTACCCCGACACCCACCCCTTGCCCTATGCCTAACCAGCGCTACGCCTAACGCTCTCACTAGCCCTAGCTCGGGCCCTAGACCAAAGCCCAGTGCTCATCTAGTCCGAGGCCTAGCACTTGCCCGTCGCCGACCAGTACACCTTGCCCTACCGTTAGCCAGAGCAGTAACCCGTGTCCTACGAAATCACCCTGGACCCACCCTTACCAACCCTCATCCAGCCCTACATTTGTTCCGAGTCCTAGAACTACCCGGAGCCATTTCGTGACACCTACCCTTAGCCTTCGGCCAACCCCTACCACTACCACTAGTCCTAGGCTTAATATGAGCCCTAACCCTAACAGTGCCCGTGGGCCTCTGCCAAACACTAGCCCTTCAACTAACCCTACCCCGACCACTACCCCTCGCCCTAGGCCTTCGCCTAGCACTACCTCTGGTCCTACAACTACCCCTGGCCCTACAGCTCCCCCTACCCATAGGCCCACCCCCACCCCTACCCCTAGCCACAGCTCCCACTCCTGGCTTTAGGCCTACTCCAAGGTTTACCTCGACACCCACCCCTTGCCCTATGCCTACCCCAGCGCTACGCCTACCGCTCTCACTAGCCCTAGCTCGGGCCCTAGACCAACGCCCATGGCTCGCTCTAGTCCGAGGCCTAGAACTTGCCCGTCGCTGACCAGTACACCTTGCCCTTCTTAGGGTTAGGGTTAGGGTTAGGGTTCGATTAGGGTTTAGGGTTAGGGTTAGGGTTAGGGTTGGTGTTAGGGTTAGGGTTAGGGTTAGGGTTGGTGTTAGGTTTAGGGTTAGGGTTAGGGTTAGGGTTGGTGTTAGGGTTAGGGATAGGGTTAGGGTTAGGGTTGGTGTTAGGGATAGGGTTAGGGTTAGGGTTAGGGTTGGTGTTAGGTATAGTGTTAGGGTTAGGGTTAGGGTTAGGGTTAGGGTTGGTGTCAGGGTTAGGGTTAGGGTTAGGGTTAGTGTTAGGGTTAGTGTTAGGGTTAGGGTTAGGATTAGGGTTAGGGTTGGTGTTAGGGTTAGGGTTAGGGTTAGGGTTGGTGTTAGGTATAGGGTTACGGTTAAAGTTAGGGTTAGGGTTAGGGTTAGTGTTGGTGTTAGGGATAGAGTTAGGGTTAGGGTTAGGTTTGGTGGTAGGGTTAGGGTTAGGGTTAGGGTTAGGGTTGGTGTTAGGTATAGGGTTAGGTTTAGTGTTAGGGTTAGGGTTAGGGTTGGTGTTAGGGTTAGGGTTAGGGTTAGGGTTAGTGTTAGGGTTAGTGTTAGGGTTAGGTTACCCCGAGCACTACCCCTAGCCCTCGGCAATCCCCTACTACTACCACAAGTCCTAGGCCTAACATGAGCCCTAACCCTAACACTGACCGTGGGCCTCTGCCAACCACTAGCCCTTCACCTAACCCTACCCCGAGCACTACCCCTCGCCCTAGGCCTACGCCTAGCACTACCTCTGGTCCTACCCCTACCCCTGGCCCTACAGCTCCCCTTACCCATAGGCCCAACCCCATCTCTACCCCTAGCCACAACTCCAACTCCTGGCCCAAAGCCTACACCGAGGTTTACCCCGACACCCACCCTTTGCCCTATGCCTACCCCAGTGCTACGCCTAACACTCCCACTAGCCCTAGCTCGCCCTAGACCAACGCCCAGTGCTCCCTCTAGTCCGAGGCCTACCACTTGCCCGAATCCGACCAGTACACCTTGCCCTACCTTTAGCCAGAGCAGTAACTTGTGTCCTACGAAATCACCCTGGACCAACCCTTACCACACCCTAATCATGCCCCACATCCGTTCGGAGTCCTAGGACTACCCTGAGCCCTCCCGTGACACCTACCCCTAGCCCTCGGCTATCCCCTACCACTACCACTATTCCTAGGCCTAACATGAGCCCTAACCCTAACACTGTCCGTGGGCCTCTGCCAACCACTAGCCCTTCACCTAACCCTACCCCGAGCACTACCCCTCGCCCTAGGCTTACGCCTAGCACTACCTCTGGTCCTACCCCTACTCCTGGTCCTACAGCTCCCCCTACTAATAGGCCCATCCCCATCCCTACTCCTAGCCACAACTCCAACCTCTGGTCCAAAGCCTACTCCGAGGTTTACCCCGACACCAACCCCTTGCCCTATGCCTACCCCAGCGCTACGCCTATCGCTCCCACTAGACCTAGCTCGGGCCCTAGACCAAAGCCCAGTGTTCATGTAGTCCGAAGCCTAGTACTTGCCCGTCGCCGACCAGTACACCTTGCCCTACCGTTAGCCAGAGCATTAAGCCATGTCCTACGAAATCACCCTGGACCCACCCTTACCACACCCTAATCCAGCCCTACACCTGTTCTGAGTCCTAGGACTACCCGGAGCCCTCCCGTGACACCTACCCCTAGCCCTCGGCCCACCCCTACTACTACCACTAGTCCTAGGCTTAACATGAGCCCTAACCCTAACACTGCCCGTGGGTTTCTGCCAAACACTAGCCCTTCAACTAACCCTACCCCGAGCACTACCCCTCGCCCTAGGCCTACGCCTAGCACTACCTCTGGTCCTACCACTACCCCTAGCCCTACAGCTCACACTACCCATAGGCCCACCCCCATCCCTACCCCTAGCCACAGCTCCCACTCCTGGCCCTAGGCCTACTTTGAGGTTTACCTCGACACCCACCCCTTGCCCTATGCCTACCCCAGCACTACGCCTACCGCTCCCACTAGCCCTAGCTCGGGCCCTAGACCAACGCCCATGGCTCCCTCTAATCCGAGGCCTAGAACTTGCCCGTCGCTGACTAGTACACACTGCCCTTGTTAGGGTTAGGGTAAGGGTTAGGGTTAGGGTTTAGGGTTATGGTTAGGGTTAGGGTTGGTGTTAGGTTTAGGGTTAGGATTAGGGTTAGGGTTGGTGTTAGGGTTATGGTTGGTGTTAGGGTTAGGGTTAGGATTAGGGTTAGGGTTGGTGTTAGGGTTAGTGTTAGGGTTAGGGTTAGGGTTAGGCTTAGGTCACCCCGAGCACTACCCCTCGCCCTAGGCGTACGCCTGGCATTACCTCTGGTCCTACCCCTACCCCTGGCCCTACAGCTCCCCCTACCCATAGGCCCACCCCCATCCCTACCCCTAGACACAGCTCCCACTCCTGGTCCTAGGCCTACTTTGAGGTTTACCCCGACACCCACCCCTTGCCCTTTGCCTACCATAGCGCTACGTCTACCGATCCCACTAGCCCTACTTCGGGTCTAGACCAACGCCCAGTGCTCACTCTCGTCCGAAGCCTAGCACTTGCCCGTCACCGACCAATACACCCTTCCCTACCGAAAGCCAGATCACTAACCCTTGTCCTACGAAATCACCCTGGACCCACCATTAGCCACACCCTAATCATGCCCCACATCCGTTCGGAGTCATAGGACTACCCGGAGCTCTCCCGTGACACCTACCCCTAGCCCTCGGCTATCCCCTACCTCTACGACTAGTCCTAGGCCTAACATGAGCCCTAACCCTAACACTGTCCGTGGGCCTCTGCCAACCACTAGCCCTTCACCTAACCCTACCCCGAGCACTACCCCTCGCCCTAGGCTTACGCCTAGCACTACCTCTGGTCCTACACCTACCCCTGGCCCTACAGCTCCCCCTACTAATAGGCCCACCCCCATGTCTACCCCTAGCCACAACTCCAACCTCCTGGCCAAAGCCTACTCCGAGGTTTACCATGACACCCACCCCTTGCCCTATGCGTATCCCAGCGCTACGCCTATCGCTCCCACTAGCCCTAGCTCGGGCCCTAGACCAAAGTCCAGTGCTTATCTAGTCCGAGGCCTAGCACTTGCCCGTCGCCGACCAGTACACCTTGCCCTACCGTTAGCCAGAGCAGTAACCCGTGTCCTACGAAATCACCCTGGACCCACCCTTACCACACCCTAATCCAGCCCTAAACCTGTTCTGAGTCCTAGGACTACCCGGAGCCCTCCCGTGACACCTACCCCTAGCCCTCGGCCAACCCCTACCACTACCACTAGTCCTAGGCTTAACATGAGCCCTAACCCTAACACTGCCCGTGGGCCTCTGCCAACCACTAGCCCTTCAACTAACCCTACCCCGAGCACTACCCCTCGCCCTAGGCCTACGCCTAGCACTACCTCTTGTCCTACCCCTACCCCTGGCCCTACAGCTCCCCCTAACCCTGGGCCCACCCCCATCCCTAGCCCTAGCCAAAACTCCAACTCCTGGCCCAAAGCCTACTCCGAAGTTTACCTCGACACCCACCCCTTGCCCTATGCCTATCCCAGCGCTACGCCTACCGCTCCCACTAGCCCTAGCTCGGGCCCTAGACCAACGCCCAGTGCTCTCTCTAGTCAGAGGCCTACCACTTGCCCGAGGCCGACCAGTACACCTTGCCCTACCGTTAGCCAGAGCAGTAACCCGTGTCTTACGAAATCACCCTGGACCCACCCTTACCACACCCTAATACAGCCCTACACCTGTTCCGAGACCTAGGACTACCCGGAGCCATTTCGTGACACCTACCCCTAGCCCTCGGCCAACCCCTACCACTACCACTAGTCCTAGGCTTAACATGAGCCCTAACCCTAACACTGCCCGTGGGCCTCTGCCAAACACTAGCCCTTCAACTAACCCTACCCCGAGCACTACCTCTCGCCCTAGGCCTTCGCCTAGCACTACCTCTGGTCCTACCACTACCCCTGGCCCTACAGCTCCCCCTACCCATAGGCCCACCCCCACCCCTACCCCTAGCCACAGCTCCCACTCCTGGCCCTAGGCCTACTCCGAGGTTTACCTCGACACACACCCCTTGCCCTATGCCTACCCCAGCGCTACGCCTACCGCTCTCACTAGCCCTAGCTCGGGCCCTAGACCAACGCCCATGGCTCCCTCTAGTCCGAGGCCTAGAACTTGACCGTCGCTGACCAGTACACCTTGCTTTTGTTAGGGTTAGGGTTAGGGTTAGGGTTAGGGTTGGATTAGGGTTTAGGGTTAGGGTTAGGGTTGGTGTTAGGGTTAGGGTTAGGGTTAGGGTTAGGGTTGGTGTTAGGTTTAAGGTTAGGGTTAGGGTTAGGGTTGGTGATAGGGTTAGGGTTAGGGTTAGGGTTAGGATTAGGGTTAGGGTGGTGTTAGGGTTAGGGTTAGGGTTAGGGTTAGGGTTGGTGTTAGGTTTAGGGTTAGGGTTAGGGTTAGGGTTGGTGTTAGGTATAGTGTTAGGGTTAGGGTTAGGGTTAGGGTTGGTGTTAGGGTTAGGGTTAGGGTAAGGGTTAGTGTTAGAGTTAGGGTTTGGGGTGGGGTTAGGATTAGGGTTAGGGTTGGTGTTAGGGTTAGGGTTAGGGTTAGGGTTAGGGTTGGTGTTAGGTATAGGGTTAGGGTTAAAGTTAGGGTTAGGGTTAGGGTTAGGGTTGGTGTTAGGGTTAGGGTTAGGGTTAGGGTTAGGTTTGGTGTTAGGGGTAGGGTTAGGATTAGGATTAGGGTTAGGGTTGGTGTTAGGGTAAGGGTTAGGGTTAGGGTTAGGGTTGGTGTTAGGGTAAGGATTAGGGTTAGGGTTAGGTTTAGGGTTAAAGTTAGGGTTAGGGTTGGTGTTAGGGTTAGGGTTAGGGTTAGGGTTAGGGTTGATGTTAGGTATAGGGTTAGGGTTAGGGTTAGGGTTAGGGTTAGGGTTGGTGTTAGGGTTAGGGTTAGGGTTAGTGTTAGGGTTAGGGTTAGGGTTAGTTTACCCCGAGCACTACCCCTCGCCCTAGGCCTACGCCTAGCACTACCTCTGGTCCTACCCCTACCCCTGGCCCTACAGCTCCTTGTACCCCTGGGCCCACCCACAACCCTACCCCTGGCCAAAACTCCAACTTCTGGCCCAAAGCCTACTCCGAAGTTTACCCCGACACCCACCCCTTGCCTTATGCCTATCCCAGCGCTACGCCTACCGCTCCCACTAGCCCTAGCTCGAGCCCTAGACCAACGCCCAGTGCTCTCTCTAGTCAGAGGCCTACCACTTGCCCGAGGACGACCAGTACACCTTGCCCTACCGTTAGCCAGAGCAGTAACCCGTGTCCTACGAAATCACCCTGGACCCACCCTTACCACACACTAATACAGCCCTACACCTGTTCCGAGTCCTAGAACTACCCGGAGCCATTTCGAGACACCTACCCCTAGCCCTCGACCAACCCCTACCACTACCACTAGTCCTAGGCTTAACATGAGCTCTAACCCTAACACTGCCCGTGGGCCTCTGCCAAACACTAGCCCTTCAACTAACCCTACCCCGAGCACTACCCCTAGCCCTAGGCCTACGCCTAGCACTACCTCTGGTCCTACCACTACCCGTGGCCCTACAGCTCCCCCTACCCATAGGCCCACCGCCACCCCTACCCCTATCCACAGCTCCCACTCCTGGCCCTAGGGCTACTCCGAGGTTTACCTCGACACCCACCCCTTGCCCTATGCCTACCCCAGCGCTACACCTACCGCTCCCACTAGCCCTAGCTCAGGCCCTAGACCAACACCCATGGATCCCTCTAGTCCGAGGCCAAGAACTTGCCCGTCGCTGACTAGTACACATTGCCCTTGTTAGGGTTAGGGTAAGGGTTAGGGTTAGGGTTTAGGGTTAGGGTTAGGGTTAGGGTTGGTGTTAGGTTTAGGGTTAGGATTAGGGTTAGGGTTGGTGTTAGGGTTAGGGTTGGTGTTAGGGTTAGGGTTATGATTAGGGTTAGGGTTGGTGTTAGGGTTAGGGTTAGGTTTAGGGTTAGGTCACCCCAAGCACTACCCCTCGCACTAGGCGTACGCCTAGCACTACCTCTGGTCTACCCCTACCCCTGGCCCTACAGCTCCCCCTACTAATAGGCCCACCGCCATCCCTACCCCTAGCCACAACTCCAAACTCTAGCCCAAAGCCTACTCCGAGGTTTACCCCGACACCCACCCCTTGCCATATGCCTACCCCAGTGCTACGCCTGCCGCTCCCACTAGCCCTATCTCGGGCACTAGACCAACGCCCAGTGCTCCCTATAGTCCGAGGCCTACCACCTGCCCGACGCCGACCAGTACACCTTGCCCTACCGTTAGCCAGAGCAGTAACCCGTGTCCTACGAAATCACCCTGGACCCTCCCTTACCACACCCAAATACAGCCCTACACCCGTTTTGAGTCCTAGGACTACCCGGAGCCCTCCCGTGACAGTTACCCCTAGCCCTCGGCCAACCCCTACCACTACCACTAGTCCTAGGCCTAACATGAGCCCTAAGACTAACACTGCCCGTGGGCATCTGCCAACCACAAGCCCTTCACCTAACCCTACCCAGAGCACTACCCCTCGCCCTAGCTAACGCCTAGAACTACCTCTGGTCCTACCGCTTCCCCTGGCCCTACAGCTCCCCCTACTTATAGGCCCACCCCCATCCCTACCCCTAGCCACAGCTCCAACTCCTGGCACTAGGCCTACTCCGAGGTTTACCCCGACACACACCCCTTGCCCTATGCCTACCCCAGCGCTATGCCTACCGTTCCCACTAGCCCAGGCTCGGGCCCTAGACCAACGCCCATGACTCCCTCTAGTCCGAGGCCTAGACTTCCCCGTCGCTGACCAGTACACCTTGCCCTTGTTAGGGTTAGGGGTAGGGTTCGGGTTAGGGTTGGTGTTAGGTTTAGGGTTAGAGTTAGGGTTAGGGTTAGGGTTAGGGTTGGTGTTAGGGTTAGGGTTAGGGTTAGGGTTGGTGTTAGGTTTAGGGTTAGGGTTAAGGTTAGTGTTAGGGTTAGGGTTAGGGTTAGGGTTTAGGGTTCGGGTTAGGGTTAGGGTTGGTGTTAGGGTTAGGGATTGGGTTAGGGTTAGGGTTGGTGTTAGGTTTAGCGTTAGGGTTAGGGTTATGGTTAGGGTTGGTGTTAGGGTTAGGGTTAGTGTTAGGGTTAGGGTTAGGTTTACGGTTAGGTTACCGCGAGCACTACCCCTCGCCGTAGGCCTACGCCTAGCACTACCTCTGGTCCTACCCCTACCCCTGGCCCTACAGCTCCCCTTACCCATAGGCCCACCCCCATCCCTACCCCTAGCCACAACTCCAACCTCTGGCCCAAAGCCTACTCCGAGATTTACCCCGACACCCACCCCTTGCCCTATGCCTACCCCAGCGCTACGCCTATCGCTCCCACTAGCCCTACTTCGGGCCCTAGACCAAAGTCCAGTGCTCATCTAGTCCGAGGCCTAGCACTTACCCGTCGCCGACCAGTACACCTTGCCCTACCGTTAGCCAGAGCAGTAACCCGTGTCCTACGAAATCACCCTGGACCCACCCTTACCAACCCTCATCCAGCCCTACACCTGTTCTGAGTCCTAGAACTACCCGGAGCCATTTCGTGACACCTACCCCTAGCCCTCGGCCAACCCCTACCACTGCCACTAGTCCTAGGCTTAATATGAGCCCTAACCCTAACACTGCCCGTGGGCCTCTGCCAAACACTAGCCCTTCAACTAACCCTACCCCGACCACTACCCCTCGCCCTAGGCCTTCGCCTAGCACTACCTCTGGTCCTACCACTACCCCTGGCCCTACAGCTCCCCCTACCCATAGGCCCACCCCCACCCCTACCCCTAGCCACAGCTCCCACTCCTGGCTTTAGGCCTACTCCGAGGTTTACCTCGACACCCACCCCTTGCCCTATGCCTACCCCAGCGCTACGCCTACCGCTCTCACTAGCCCTAGCTCGGGCCCTAGACCAACGCCCATGGCTCCCTCTAGTCCGAGGCCTAGAACTTGCCCGTCGCTGACCAGTACACCTTGCCCTTCTTAGGGTTAGGGTTAGGGTTAGGGTTCGATTAGGGTTTAGGGTTAGGGTTAGGGTTAGGGTTGGTGTTAGGGTTAGGGTTAGGGTTAGGGTTGGTGTTAGGTTTAGGGTTAGGGTTAGGGTTAGGGTTAGGGTTGGGGTTAGGGTTAGGGTTATGGTTGGTGTTAGGGTTAGGGATAGGGTTAGGGTTAGGGTTAGGATTAGGGTTAGGGTTGGTGTTAGGGTTAAGGTTAGGGTTAGGGTTAGGGTTGGTGTTAGGGATAGGGTTAGGGTTAGGGTTAGGGTTGGTGTTAGGTATAGTGTTAGGGTTAGGGTTAGGGTTAGGGTTGGTGTCAGGGTTAGGGTTAGGGTTAGGGTTAGTGTTAGGGTTAGTGTTAGGGTTAGGGTTAGGATTAGGGTTAGGGTTGGTGTTAGAGTTAGGGTTAGGGTTAGGGTTGGTGTTAGGTATAGGGTTACGGTTAAAGTTAGGGTTAGGGTTAGGGTTAGTGTTGGTGTTAGGGATAGGGTTAGGGTTAGGGTTAGGTTTGGTGGTAGGGTTAGGGTTAGGGTTAGGGTTAGGGTTGGTGTTAGGTATAGGGTTAGGTTTAGTGTTAGGGTTAGGGTTAGGGTTGGTGTTAGGGTTAGGGTTAGGGTTAGGGTTAGTGTTAGGGTTAGTGTTAGGGTTAGGTTACCCCGAGCACTACCCCTAGCCCTCGGCCATCCCCTACTACTACCACAAGTCCTAGGCCTAACATGAGCCCTAAACCTAACACTGACCGTGGGCCTCTGCCAACCACTAGCCCTTCACCTAACCCTACCCCGAGCACTACCCCTCGCCCTAGGCCTACGCCTAGCACTACCTCTGGTCCTACCCCTACCCCTGGCCCTACAGCTCCCCTTACCCATAGGCCCAACCCCATCTCTACCCCTAGCCACAACTCCAACTCCTGGCCCAAAGCCTACACCGAGGTTTACCCCGACACCCACCCTTTGCCCTATGCCTACCCCAGTGCTACGCCTAACACTCCCACTAGCCCTAGCTCGCCCTAGACCAACGCCCAGTGCTCCCTCTAGTCCGAGGCCTACCACTTGCCCGAATCCGACCAGTACACCTTGCCCTACCTTTAGCCAGAGCAGTAACTTGTGTCCTACGAAATCACCCTGGACCAACCCTTACCACACCCTAATCATGCCCCACATCCGTTCGGAGTCCTAGGACTACCCTGAGCCCTCCCGTGACACCTACCCCTAGCCCTCGGCTATCCCCTACCACTACCACTATTCCTAGGCCTAACATGAGCCCTAACCCTAACACTGTCCGTGGGCCTCTGCCAACCACTAGCCCTTCACCTAACCCTACCCCGAGCACTACCCCTCGCCCTAGGCTTACGCCTAGCACTACCTCTGGTCCTACCCCTACTCCTGGTCCTACAGCTCCCCCTACTAATAGGCCCATCCCCATCCCTACTCCTAGCCACAACTCCAACCTCTGGTCCAAAGCCTACTCCGAGGTTTACCCCGACACCAACCCCTTGCCCTATGCCTACCCCAGCGCTACGCCTATCGCTCCCACTAGACCTAGCTCGGGCCCTAGACCAAAGCCCAGTGTTCATGTAGTCCGAAGCCTAGTACTTGCCCGTCGCCGACCAGTACACCTTGCCCTACCGTTAGCCAGAGCATTAAGCCATGTCCTACGAAATCACCCTGGACCCACCCTTACCACACCCTAATCCAGCCCTACACCTGTTCTGAGTCCTAGGACTACCCGGAGCCCTCCCGTGACACCTACCCCTAGCCCTCGGCCCACCCCTACTACTACCACTAGTCCTAGGCTTAACATGAGCCCTAACCCTAACACTGCCCGTGGGTTTCTGCCAAACACTAGCCCTTCAACTAACCCTACCCCGAGCACTACCCCTCGCCCTAGGCCTACGCCTAGCACTACCTCTGGTCCTACCACTACCCCTAGCCCTACAGCTCACACTACCCATAGGCCCACCCCCATCCCTACCCCTAGCCACAGCTCCCACTCCTGGCCCTAGGCCTACTTTGAGGTTTACCTCGACACCCACCCCTTGCCCTATGCCTACCCCAGCACTACGCCTACCGCTCCCACTAGCCCTAGCTCGGGCCCTAGACCAACGCCCATGGCTCCCTCTAGTCCGAGGCCTAGAACTTGCCCGTCGCTGACTAGTACACACTGCCCTTGTTAGGGTTAGGGTAAGGGTTAGGGTTAGGGTTTAGGGTTATGGTTAGGGTTAGGGTTGGTGTTAGGTTTAGGGTTAGGATTAGGGTTAGGGTTGGTGTTAGGGTTATGGTTGGTGTTAGGGTTAGGGTTAGGATTAGGGTTAGGGTTGGTGTTAGGGTTAGTGTTAGGGTTAGGGTTAGGGTTAGGCTTAGGTCACCCCGAGCACTACCCCTCGCCCTAGGCGTACGCCTGGCATTACCTCTGGTCCTACCCCTACCCCTGGCCCTACAGCTCCCCCTACCCATAGGCCCACCCCCATCCCTACCCCTAGACACAGCTCCCACTCCTGGTCCTAGGCCTACTTTGAGGTTTACCCCGACACCCACCCCTTGCCCTTTGCCTACCATAGCGCTACGTCTACCGATCCCACTAGCCCTACTTCGGGTCTAGACCAACGCCCAGTGCTCACTCTCGTCCGAAGCCTAGCACTTGCCCGTCACCGACCAATACACCCTTCCCTACCGAAAGCCAGATCACTAACCCTTGTCCTACGAAATCACCCTGGACCCACCATTAGCCACACCCTAATCATGCCCCACATCCGTTCGGAGTCATAGGACTACCCGGAGCTCTCCCGTGACACCTACCCCTAGCCCTCGGCTATCCCCTACCTCTACCACTAGTCCTAGGCCTAACATGAGCCCTAACCCTAACACTGTCCGTGGGCCTCTGCCAACCACTAGCCCTTCACCTAACCCTACCCCGAGCACTACCCCTCGCCCTAGGCTTACGCCTAGCACTACCTCTGGTCCTACACCTACCCCTGGCCCTACAGCTCCCCCTACTAATAGGCCCACCCCCATGTCTACCCCTAGCCACAACTCCAACCTCCTGGCCAAAGCCTACTCCGAGGTTTACCATGACACCCACCCCTTGCCCTATGCGTATCCCAGCGCTACGCCTATCGCTCCCACTAGCCCTAGCTCGGGCCCTAGACCAAAGTCCAGTGCTTATCTAGTCCGAGGCCTAGCACTTGCCCGTCGCCGACCAGTACACCTTGCCCTACCGTTAGCCAGAGCAGTAACCCGTGTCCTACGAAATCACCCTGGACCCACCCTTACCACACCCTAATCCAGCCCTAAACCTGTTCTGAGTCCTAGGACTACCCGGAGCCCTCCCGTGACACCTACCCCTAGCCCTCGGCCAACCCCTACCACTACCACTAGTCCTAGGCTTAACATGAGCCCTAACCCTAACACTGCCCGTGGGCCTCTGCCAACCACTAGCCCTTCAACTAACCCTACCCCGAGCACTACCCCTCGCCCTAGGCCTACGCCTAGCACTACCTCTTGTCCTACCCCTACCCCTGGCCCTACAGCTCCCCCTAACCCTGGGCCCACCCCCATCCCTAGCCCTAGCCAAAACTCCAACTCCTGGCCCAAAGCCTACTCCGAAGTTTACCTCGACACCCACCCCTTGCCCTATGCCTATCCCAGCGCTACGCCTACCGCTCCCACTAGCCCTAGCTCGGGCCCTAGACCAACGCCCAGTGCTCTCTCTAGTCAGAGGCCTACCACTTGCCCGAGGCCGACCAGTACACCTTGCCCTACCGTTAGCCAGAGCAGTAACCCGTGTCTTACGAAATCACCCTGGACCCACCCTTACCACACCCTAATACAGCCCTACACCTGTTCCGAGACCTAGGACTACCCGGAGCCATTTCGTGACACCTACCCCTAGCCCTCGGCCAACCCCTACCACAACCACTAGTCCTAGGCTTAACATGAGCCCTAACCCTAACACTGCCCGTGGGCCTCTGCCAAACACTAGCCCTTCAACTAACCCTACCCCGAGCACTACCTCTCGCCCTAGGCCTTCGCCTAGCACTACCTCTGGTCCTACCACTACCCCTGGCCCTACAGCTCCCCCTACCCATAGGCCCACCCCCACCCCTACCCCTAGCCACAGCTCCCACTCCTGGCCCTAGGCCTACTCCGAGGTTTACCTCGACACACACCCCTTGCCCTATGCCTACCCCAGCGCTACGCCTACCGCTCTCACTAGCCCTAGCTCGGGCCCTAGACCAACGCCCATGGCTCCCTCTAGTCCGAGGCCTAGAACTTGACCGTCGCTGACCAGTACACCTTGCTTTTGTTAGGGTTAGGGTTAGGGTTAGGGTTAGGGTTGGATTAGGGTTTAGGGTTAGGGTTAGGGTTGGTGTTAGGGTTAGGGTTAGGGTTAGGGTTAGGGTTGGTGTTAGGTTTAAGGTTAGGGTTAGGGTTAGGGTTGGTGATAGGGTTAGGGTTAGGGTTAGGGTTAGGATTAGGGTTAGGGTGGTGTTAGGGTTAGGGTTAGGGTTAGGGTTAGGGTTAGGGTTGGTGTTAGGTTTAGGGTTAGGGTTAGGGTTAGGGTTGGTGTTAGGTATAGTGTTAGGGTTAGGGTTAGGGTTAGGGTTAGGGTTGGTGTTAGGGTTAGGTTTAGGGTAAGGGTTAGTGTTAGAGTTAGGGTTTGGGGTGGGGTTAGGATTAGGGTTAGGGTTGGTGTTAGGGTTAGGGTTAGGGTTAGGGTTAGGGTTGGTGTTAGGTATAGGGTTAGGGTTAAAGTTAGGGTTAGGGTTAGGGTTAGGGTTGGTGTTAGGGTTAGGGTTAGGGTTAGGGTTAGGTTTGGTGTTAGGGGTAGGGTTAGGATTAGGATTAGGGTTAGGGTTGGTGTTAGGGTAAGGGTTAGGGTTAGGGTTAGGGTTGGTGTTAGGGTAAGGGTTAGGGTTAGGGTTAGGTTTAGGGTTAAAGTTAGGGTTAGGGTTGGTGTTAGGGTTAGGGTTAGGGTTAGGGTTGATGTTAGGTATAGGGTTAGGGTTAGGGTTAGGGTTAGGGTTAGGGTTGGTGTTAGGGTTAGGGTTAGGGTTAGTGTTAGGGTTAGGGTTAGGGTTAGTTTACCCCGAGCACTACCCCTCGCCCTAGGCCTACACCTAGCACTACCTCTGGTCCTACCCCTACCCCTGGCCCTACAGCTCCTTGTACCCCTGGGCCCACCCACAACCCTACCCCTGGCCAAAACTCCAACTTCTGGCCCAAAGCCTACTCCGAAGTTTACCCCGACACCCACCCCTTGCCTTATGCCTATCCCAGCGCTACGCCTACCGCTCCCACTAGCCCTAGCTCGAGCCCTAGACCAACGCCCAGTGCTCTCTCTAGTCAGAGGCCTACCACTTGCCCGAGGACGACCAGTACACCTTGCCCTACCGTTAGCCAGAGCAGTAACCCGTGTCCTACGAAATCACCCTGGACCCACCCTTACCACACACTAATACAGCCCTACACCTGTTCCGAGTCCTAGAACTACCCGGAGCCATTTCGAGACACCTACCCCTAGCCCTCGACCAACCCCTACCACTACCACTAGTCCTAGGCTTAACATGAGCTCTAACCCTAACACTGCCCGTGGGCCTCTGCCAAACACTAGCCCTTCAACTAACCCTACCCCGAGCACTACCCCTAACCCTAGGCCTACGCCTAGCACTACCTCTGGTCCTACCACTACCCGTGGCCCTACAGCTCCCCCTACCCATAGGCCCACCGCCACCCCTACCCCTATCCACAGCTCCCACTCCTGGCCCTAGGGCTACTCCGAGGTTTACCTCGACACCCACCCCTTGCCCTATGCGTATCCCAGCGCTACGCCTATCGCTCCCACTAGCCCTAGCTCGGGCCCTAGACCAAAGTCCAGTGCTTATCTAGTCCGAGGCCTAGCACTTGCCCGTCGCCGACCAGTACACCTTGCCCTACCGTTAGCCAGAGCAGTAACCCGTGTCCTACGAAATCACCCTGGACCCACCCTTACCACACCCTAATCCAGCCCTAAACCTGTTCTGAGTCCTAGGACTACCCGGAGCCCTCCCGTGACACCTACCCCTAGCCCTCGGCCAACCCCTACCACTACCACTAGTCCTAGGCTTAACATGAGCCCTAACCCTAACACTGCCCGTGGGCCTCTGCCAACCACTAGCCCTTCAACTAACCCTACCCCGAGCACTACCCCTCGCCCTAGGCCTACGCCTAGCACTACCTCTTGTCCTACCCCTACCCCTGGCCCTACAGCTCCCCCTAACCCTGGGCCCACCCCCATCCCTAGCCCTAGCCAAAACTCCAACTCCTGGCCCAAAGCCTACTCCGAAGTTTACCTCGACACCCACCCCTTGCCCTATGCCTATCCCAGCGCTACGCCTACCGCTCCCACTAGCCCTAGCTCGGGCCCTAGACCAACGCCCAGTGCTCTCTCTAGTCAGAGGCCTACGACTTGCCCGAGGCCGACCAGTACACCTTGCCCTACCGTTAGCCAGAGCAGTAACCCGTGTCTTACGAAATCACCCTGGACCCACCCTTACCACACCCTAATACAGCCCTACACCTGTTCCGAGACCTAGGACTACCCGGAGCCATTTCGTGACACCTACCCCTAGCCCTCGGCCAACCCCTACCACTACCACTAGTCCTAGGCTTAACATGAGCCCTAACCCTAACACTGCCCGTGGGCCTCTGCCAAACACTAGCCCTTCAACTAACCCTACCCCGAGCACTACCTCTCGCCCTAGGCCTTCGCCTAGCACTACCTCTGGTCCTACCACTACCCCTGGCCCTACAGCTCCCCCTACCCATAGGCCCACCCCCACCCCTACCCCTAGCCACAGCTCCCACTCCTGGCCCTAGGCCTACTCCGAGGTTTACCTCGACACACACCCCTTGCCCTATGCCTACCCCAGCGCTACGCCTACCGCTCTCACTAGCCCTAGCTCGGGCCCTAGACCAACGCCCATGGCTCCCTCTAGTCCGAGGCCTAGAACTTGACCGTCGCTGACCAGTACACCTTGCTTTTGTTAGGGTTAGGGTTAGGGTTAGGGTTAGGGTTGGATTAGGGTTTAGGGTTAGGGTTAGGGTTGGTGTTAGGGTTAGGGTTAGGGTTAGGGTTAGGGTTGGTGTTAGGTTTAAGGTTAGGGTTAGGGTTAGGGTTGGTGATAGGGTTAGGGTTAGGGTTAGGGTTAGGATTAGGGTTAGGGTGGTGTTAGGGTTAGGGTTAGGGTTAGGGTTAGGGTTAGGGTTGGTGTTAGGTTTAGGGTTAGGGTTAGGGTTAGGGTTGGTGTTAGGTATAGTGTTAGGGTTAGGGTTAGGGTTAGGGTTAGGGTTGGTGTTAGGGTTAGGGTTAGGGTAAGGGTTAGTGTTAGAGTTAGGGTTTGGGGTGGGGTTAGGATTAGGGTTAGGGTTGGTGTTAGGGTTAGGGTTAGGGTTAGGGTTAGGGTTGGTGTTAGGTATAGGGTTAGGGTTAAAGTTAGGGTTAGGGTTAGGGTTAGGGTTGGTGTTAGGGTTAGGGTTAGGGTTAGGGTTAGGTTTGGTGTTAGGGGTAGGGTTAGGATTAGGATTAGGGTTAGGGTTGGTGTTAGGGTAAGGGTTAGGGTTAGGGTTAGGGTTGGTGTTAGGGTAAGGGTTAGGGTTAGGGTTAGGTTTAGGGTTAAAGTTAGGGTTAGGGTTGGTGTTAGGGTTAGGGTTAGGGTTAGGGTTAGGGTTGATGTTAGGTATAGGGTTAGGGTTAGGGTTAGGGTTAGGGTTAGGGTTGGTGTTAGGGTTAGGGTTAGGGTTAGTGTTAGGGTTAGGATTAGGGTTAGTTTACCCCGAGCACTACCCCTCGCACTAGGCCTACGCCTAGCACTACCTCTGGTCCTACCCCTACCCCTGGCCCTACAGCTCCTTGTACCCCTGGGCCCACCCACAACCCTACCCCTGGCCAAAACTCCAACTTCTGGCCCAAAGCCTACTCCGAAGTTTACCCCGACACCCACCCCTTGCCTTATGCCTATCCCAGCGCTACGCCTACCGCTCCCACTAGCCCTAGCTCGAGCCCTAGACCAACGCCCAGTGCTCTCTCTAGTCAGAGGCCTACCACTTGCCCGAGGACGACCAGTACACCTTGCCCTACCGTTAGCCAGAGCAGTAACCCGTGTCCTACGAAATCACCCTGGACCCACCCTTACCACACACTAATACAGCCCTACACCTGTTCCGAGTCCTAGAACTACCCGGAGCCATTTCGAGACACCTACCCCTAGCCCTCGACCAACCCCTACCACTACCACTAGTCCTAGGCTTAACATGAGCTCTAACCCTAACACTGCCCGTGGGCCTCTGCCAAACACTAGCCCTTCAACTAACCCTACCCCGAGCACTACCCCTAACCCTAGGCCTACGCCTAGCACTACCTCTGGTCCTACCACTACCCGTGGCCCTACAGCTCCCCCTACCCATAGGCCCACCGCCACCCCTACCCCTATCCACAGCTCCCACTCCTGGCCCTAGGGCTACTCCGAGGTTTACCTCGACACCCACCCCTTGCCCTATGCCTACCCCAGCGCTACACCTACCGCTCCCACTAGCCCTAGCTCAGGCCCTAGACCAACACCCATGGATCCCTCTAGTCCGAGGCCTAGAACTTGCCCGTCGCTGACTAGTACACATTGCCCTTGTTAGGGTTAGGGTAAGGGTTAGGGTTAGGGTTTAGGGTTAGGGTTAGGGTTAGGGTTGGTGTTAGGTTTAGGGTTAGGATTAGGGTTAGGGTTGGTGTTAGGGTTAGGGTTGGTGTTAGGGTTAGGGTTATGATTAGGGTTAGGGTTGGTGTTAGGGTTAGGGTTAGGTTTAGGGTTAGGTCACCCCAAGCACTACCCCTCGCACTAGGCGTACGCCTAGCACTACCTCTGGTCTACCCCTACCCCTGGCCCTACAGCTCCCCCTACTAATAGGCCCACCGCCATCCCTACCCCTAGCCACAACTCCAAACTCTAGCCCAAAGCCTACTCCGAGGTTTACCCCGACACCCACCCCTTGCCATATGCCTACCCCAGTGCTACGCCTGCCGCTCCCACTAGCCCTATCTCGGGCACTAGACCAACGCCCAGTGCTCCCTATAGTCCGAGGCCTACCACCTGCCCGACGCCGACCAGTACACCTTGCCCTACCGTTAGCCAGAGCAGTAACCCGTGTCCTACGAAATCACCCTGGACCCTCCCTTACCACACCCAAATACAGCCCTACACCCGTTTTGAGTCCTAGGACTACCCGGAGCCCTCCCGTGACAGTTACCCCTAGCCCTCGGCCAACCCCTACCACTACCACTAGTCCTAGGCCTAACATGAGCCCTAAGACTAACACTGCCCGTGGGCATCTGCCAACCACAAGCCCTTCACCTAACCCTACCCAGAGCACTACCCCTCGCCCTAGCTAACGCCTAGAACTACCTCTGGTCCTACCGCTTCCCCTGGCCCTACAGCTCCCCCTACTTATAGGCCCACCCCCATCCCTACCCCTAGCCACAGCTCCAACTCCTGGCACTAGGCCTACTCCGAGGTTTACCCCGACACACACCCCTTGCCCTATGCCTACCCCAGCGCTATGCCTACCGTTCCCACTAGCCCAGGCTCGGGCCCTAGACCAACGCCCATGACTCCCTCTAGTCCGAGGCCTAGACTTCCCCGTCGCTGACCAGTACACCTTGCCCTTGTTAGGGTTAGGGGTAGGGTTCGGGTTAGGGTTGGTGTTAGGTTTAGGGTTAGAGTTAGGGTTAGGGTTAGGGTTAGGGTTGGTGTTAGGGTTAGGGTTAGGGTTAGGGTTGGTGTTAGGTTTAGGGTTAGGGTTAAGGTTAGTGTTAGGGTTAGGGTTAGGGTTAGGGTTTTGGGTTCGGGTTAGGGTTAGGGTTGGTGTTAGGGTTAGGGATTGGGTTAGGGTTAGGGTTGGTGTTAGGTTTAGCGTTAGGGTTAGGGTTATGGTTAGGGTTGGTGTTAGGGTTAGGGTTAGTGTTAGGGTTAGGGTTAGGTTTACGGTTAGGTTACCGCGAGCACTACCCCTCGCCGTAGGCCTACGCCTAGCACTACCTCTGGTCCTACCCCTACCCCTGTCCCTACAGCTCCCCTTACCCATAGGCCCACCCCCATCCCTACCCCTAGCCACAACTCCAACCTCTGGCCCAAAGCCTACTCCGAGATTTACCCCGACACCCACCCCTTGCCCTATGCCTACCCCAGCGCTACGCCTATCGCTCCCACTAGCCCTACTTCGGGCCCTAGACCAAAGTCCAGTGCTCATCTAGTCCGAGGCCTAGCACTTACCCGTCGCCGACCAGTACACCTTGCTCTACGTTAGCCAGAGCAGTAACCCGTGTCCTACGAAATCACCCTGGACCCACCCTTACCACACCCTAATACAGCCCTACACCTGTTCCGAGTCCTAGGACTACCCGGAGCCATTTCGTGACACCTACCCCTAGCCCTCGGCCAACCCCTACCACTACCACTAGTCCTAGGCTTAACATAAGCCCTAACCGTAACACTGCCCATGGGCCTCTGCCAAACACTAGCCCTTGAACTAACCCTACCCCGAGCACTACCCCTCGCCCTAGGCCTTCGCCTAGCACTACCTCTGGTCCTACCACTACCCCTGGCCCTACAGCTCCCCCTACCCATAGGCCCACCCCCACCCCTACCCCTAGCCACAGCTCCCACTTCTGGCCCTAGGCCTACTCCGAGTTTTACCTCGACACACACTTCTTGCCCTATGCCTACCCCAGCGCTACGCCTACCGCTCTCACTAGCCCTAGCTCGGGCCCTAGACCAACGCCCATGGCTCCCTCCAGTCCGAGGCCTAGAACTTGCCCGTCGCTGACCAGTACACCTTTCCCTTGTTAGGGTTAGGGTTAGGGTTAGGGTTAGGCTTGGATTAGGGTTTATGGTTAGGGTTAGGTTTAGGGTTGGTGTTAGGGTTAGGGTTAGGGTTAGGGTTAGGGTTAGGGTTGGTGTTAGGTTTAGGGTTAGGGTTAGGGTTAGGGTTGGTGTTAGGGTTAGGGTTAGGGTTAGGGTTAGGGTTGGTGTTAGGTATAGGGTTAGGGTTAGGGTTAGGGTTAGGGTTGGTGTTAGGGTTAGGGTTAGGGTTAGAGTTGTGTTAGGGTTAGGGTAAGGGTTAGGGTTAGGGTTAGGTTTAGGGTTAGGGTTAGGGTTAGGGTTGGTGTTAGGGTTAGGGTTTGGGTTAGGGTTAGGGTTGGTGTTAGGTATAGGGTTAGGGTTAGGGTTAGGGTTAGGGTTGGTGTTAGGGTTAGGGTTAGGGTTAGGGTTAGTGTTAGGGTTAGGGTTAGGGTTAGGTTACCCCGAGCACTACCCCTCGCCCTAGGCCTACGCCTAGCACTACCTCTGGTCTTACCCCTACCCCTGGCCGTACAGCTCCCCGTACCCCTGGGCCCACCCCCATCCCTACCCCTAGCCAAAACTCCAAATCCTGGCCCAAAGCCTACTATGAAGTTTACCCCGACACCCACCCCTTGCCCTATGCCTACCCCAGCGCTACGCCTACCGCTCTAACTAGCCCTAGCTTGAGCCCTAGACCAACGCCCAGTGCTCTCTCTAGTCAGAGGCCTACCACTTGCCCGAGCCCGACCAGTATACCTTGCCCTACCGTTAGCCAGAGCAGTAACCCGTGTCCTACGAAATCACCCTGGACCCACCCTTACCACACCCTAATACAGCCCTACACCTGTTCCGAGTCCTAAAACTACCTGGAGCCATTTCGTGACACCTACCCCTAGCCCTTGGCCAACCCCTATCACTACCACTAGTCGTAGGCTTAACATGAGCCCTAACGCTAACACTGCCCGTGGGCCTCTGCCAAACACTAGCCCTTCAAGTAACCCTACCCCGAGCACTACCCCTCGCCCTAGGCGTACGCCTAGCACCACCTCTGGTCCTACCACTACCCCTGGCCCTACAGCTCCCCCTACCCATAGGCCCACCGCCACCCCTACCCCTATCCACAGCTCCCACTCCTGGCCCTAGGGCTACTCCGAGGTTTACCTCGACACCCACCCCTTGCCCTATGCCTACCCCAGCGCTACGCCTACCGCTCTCACTAGCCCTATTTCGGGCCCTAGACCAACGCCCATGGCTCCCTCTAGTCCGAGGCCTAGAACTTGCCCGTCGCTGACCAGTACAACTAGCCCTTGTTAGTGTTATGGTTAGGGTTAGGGTTAGGGTTGGATTAGGGTTTAGGGTTAGGGTTAGGGTTAGGGTTGGTGTTAGGGTTAGGGTTAGGGTTAGGGTTGGTGTTAGGTTTAGGGTTAGGGTTAGGGTTAGGGTTAGGGTTGGTGTTAGGGTTAGGGTTAGGGTTAGGGTTAGGATTAGGGTTAGGGTTGGTGTTAGGGTTAGGGTTAGGGTTAGGGTTAGGGTTAGGGTTAGGGTTGGTGTTAGGGTTAGGGTTAGGGTTAAAGTTAGGGTTAGGGTTAGGGTTAGGGTTAGGGTTAGGGTTAGGTTTGGTGTTAGGGTTAGGGTTATAATTAGGATTAGGGTTAGGGTTGGTGTTAGGGTTAGGGTTAGGGTTAGGGTTAGGGTTGGTGTTAGGGTAAGGGTTAGGGTTAGGGTTAGGTTTAGGGTTAGGGTTAGGGTTAGGGTTGGTGTTAGGGTTAGGGTTAGGGTTAGGGTTAGGGTTGATGTTAGGTATAGGGTAAGGGTTAGGGTTAGGGTTAGGGTTAGGGTTGGTGTTAGGGTTAGGGTTAGGGTTAGGGTTAGTGTTAGGGTTAGGGTTAGGGTTAGGTTACCACGAGCACTACCCCTCGCCCAAGGCCTACGCCTAGAACTACCTCTGGTCCTACCCCTACCCCTGGCCCTACAGCTCCCCGTACCCCTGGGCCCACCCACATCCCTACCCCTAGCCAAAACTCCAACTCCTGGCCCAAAGCCTACTCCGAAGTTTACCCCGACACCCACCCCTTGCCTTATGCCTATCCCAGCGCTACGCCTACCGCTCCCACTAGCCCTAGCTCGAGCCCTAGACCAACGCCCAGTGCTCTCTCTAGTCAGAGGCCTACCACTTGCCCGAGGCCGACCAGTACACCTTGCCCTACCGTTAGCCAGAGCAGTAACCCGTGTCCTACGAAATCACCCTGGACCCACCCTTACCACACCCTAATACAGCCCTACACCTGTTCCGAGACCTAGGACTACCCGGAGCCATTTCGTGACACCTAACCCTAGCCCTCGGCCAACCCCTACCATTACCACTAGTCCTAGGCTTAACATGAGCCCTAACCCTAACACTGCCCGTGGGCCTCTGCCAAACACTAGCCCTTCAACTAACCCTACCCCGAGCACTACCTCTCGCCCTAGGCCTTCGCCTAGCACTACCTCTGGTCCTACCACTACCCCTGGCCCTACAGCTCCCCCTACCCATAGGCCCACCGCCACCCCTACCACTATCCACAGCTCTCACTCCTGGCCCTAGGGCTACTCCGAGGTTTACCTCGACACCCACCCCTTGCCCTATGCCTATCCCAGCGCTACACCTACCGCTACCACTAGCCCTAGCTCGGGCCCTAGACCAACACCCATGGCTCCCTCTAGTCCGAGGCCTAGAACTTGCCCGTCGCTGACTAGTACACATCGCCCTTGTTAGGGTTATGGTAAGGGTTAGGGTTAGGGTTTAGGGTTAGGGTTAGGGTTAGGGTTGGTGTTAGGTTTAGGGTTAGGATTAGGGTTAGGCTTGGTGTTAGGGTTAGGGTTGGTGTTAGGGTTAGGGTTATGATTAGGGTTAGGGTTGGTGTTAGGGTTAGGGTTAGGTTTAGGGTTAGGTCACCCCGAGCACTACCCCTCGCACTAGGCGTACGCCTAGCACTACCTCTGGACTACCCCTACCCCTGGCCCTACAGCTCCCCCTACTAATAGGCCCACCGCCATCCCCTACCCCTAGCCACAACTCCAAACTCTAGCCCAAAGCCTACTCCGAGGTTTACCCTGACACCCACCCCTTGCCATATGCCTACCCCAGCGCTACACCTACCGCTCCCACTAGCCCTAGCTCAGGCCCAAGACCAACGCCCAGTGCTCCCTATAGTCCGAGGCCTACCACCTGCCCGACGCCGACCAGTACACCTTGCCCTACCGTTAGCCAGAGCAGTAACCCGTGTCCTACGAAATAACCCTGGACCCACCCTTACCACACCCAAATCCAGCCCTACACCCGTTTTGAGTCCTAGGACTACCCAAAGCCCTCCCGTGACACCTAACCCTAGCCCTCGGCCAACCCGTACCACTACCACTAGTCCTAGGCCTAACATGAGCCCTAAGACTAACACTGCCCGTGGGCATCAGCCAACCACAAGCCCTTCACCTAACCCTACCCAGAGAACTACCCCTCGCCCTAGGCTAACGCCTAGAACTACATCTGGTCCTACCGCTTCCCCTAACCCTACAGCTCCCCCTACTTATAGGCCCACCCCCATCCCTACCCCTAGCCACAGCTCCAACTCCTGGCACTAGGCCTACTCCGAGGTTTACCCCGACACACACCCCTTGCCCTATGCCTACCCCAGCGCTATGCCTACCGTTCCCACTAGCCCAGGCTCGGGCCCTAGACCAACGCCCATGGCTCCCTCTAGTCCGAGGCCTAGACTTCCCCGTCGATGACCAGTACACCTTGCCCTTGTTAGGGTTAGGGGTAGGGTTAGGGTTAGGGTTGGTGTTAGGTTTAGAGTTAGAGTTAGAGTTAGGGTTAGGGTTAGGGTTGGTGTTAGGTTTAGGGTTAGGGTTAGGGTTAGTGTTAGGGTTAGGGTTAGAGTTAGGGTTTAGGGTTAGGGTTAGGGTTAGGGTTGGTGTTAGGGTTAGGGTTTGGGTTAGGGTTAGGGTTGGTGTTAGGTTTAGCGTTAGGGTTAGGGTTATGGTTAGGGTTGGTGTTAGGGTTAGGGTTAGTGTTAGGGTTAGGGTTAGGTTTACGGTTAGGTTACCGCGAGCACTACCCCTCGCCGTAGGCCTACGCCTAGCACTACCTCTGGTCCTACCCCTACCCCTGGCCCTACAGCTCACCCTACCCATAGGCCCACCCCCATTTCTACCCCTAGCCACAACTCCAACCTCTGGCCCAAAGCCTACTCCGAGGTTTACCCCGACACCCACCCCTTGCCCTATGCCTACCCCAGCGCTACGCCTATCGCTCCCACTAGCCCTACTTCGGGCCCTAGACCAAAGTCCAGTGCTCATCTAGTCAAAGGCCTACCACTTGCCCGAGGCCGACCAGTACACCTTGCCCTACCGTTAGCCAGAGCAGTAACCCGTGTCCTACGAAATCACCCTGGACCCACCATTACCACACCCTAATACAGCCCTACACCTGTTCCGAGTCCTAGGACTACCTGGAGCCATTTCGTGACACCTACCCCTAGCCCTCGGCCAACCCCTACCACTACCACTAGTCGAAGGCTTAACATGAGCCCTAAACCTAACACTGCCCGTGGGTCTCTGCCAAACACTAGCCCTTCAACTAACCCTACCCCGAGCACTACCCCTCGCCCTAAGCCTACGCCTAGCACTACCTCTGGTCCTACCACTACCCCTGGCCCTACAGCACCCCCTACCCATAGGCCCACCGCCACCCCTACCCCTAACCACAGCTCCCACTCCTGGCCCTAGGGCTACTCCGAGGTTTACCTCGACACCCACCCCTTGCCATATGCCTACCCCAGCGCTACGCCTACCGCTCTCACTAGCCCTAGCTCGGGCCCTAGACCAACGCCCATGGCTCCCTCTAGTCCGAGGCCTAGAACTTGCCCGTCGCTGACCAGTACACCTAGCCCTTGTTAGGGTTATGGTTAGGGTTAGGGTTAGGGTTCGATTAGGGTTTAGGGTTAGGGTTAGGGTTAGGGTTGGTGTTAGGGTTAGGGTTAGGGTTAGGGTTGGTGTTAAGGTTAGTGTTAGGGTTAGGGTTAGGGTTAGGGTTAGGATTAGGGTTAGGGTTGGTGTTAGGGTTAGGGTTAGGGTTAGGGTTAGGGTTAGGGTTAGGGTTAGGTTTGGTGTTAGGGTTAAGGTTAGGGTTAGGATTAGGGTTAGGGTTGGTATTAGGGTTGGGGTTAGGGTTAGGGTTAGGGTTGGTGTTAGGGTTAGGGTTAGGGTTAGGGTTAGGGTTAGGGTTACTGTTGGTGTTAGGGTTAGGGTTAGGGTTAGGGTTAGGGTTGGTGTTAGGGTTAGGGTTAGTGTTAGGTTACCCCGAGCACTACCCCTCGCCCTAGGCCTACGCCTAGCACTACCTCTGGTCCTACCCCTACCCCTGTCCCTACAGCTCCCCCTACCCATAGGCCCACCCCCAACCCTACCGCTAGCCACAGCTCTCACTCCTGGTCCTAGGCCTACTCCGAGGTTTACCCCGACACCCACCCCTTGCCCTTTGCCTACCTCAGCGCTACGCCTACCGCTCCCACTAGCCCTACCTCGGGCCTTAGACCAACGCCCAGTGCTCACTCTAGTCCGAAGCCTAGCACTTGCCCGTCGCCAACCGGTACACCTTGCTCTACCGATAGCCAGAGCACTAACCCGTGTCCTACGAAATCACCCTGGATCCACCATTAGCCACACCCTAATCCAGCCCTACATCCGTTCGGAGTCCTAGGACTACCCGGAGCCCTCCCGTGACAGTTACCCCTAGCCCTCGGCCATACCCTACCACTACCACTAGTCCTAGGCCTAACATGAGCCCTAACTCTAACACTGCCCGTGGGTCTCTGCAAACCACTAACCCTTCACCTAACCCTACCCCGAGCACTACCCCTCGCCCTAGGCTTACGCCTAGCACTACCACTGGTCCTACTCCCACCCCTGGCCCTAAAGCTCCCCCTACTTTTAGGCCCACCCCCATCCCTACCCCTAACCACAGCTCCCACTCCTGGCCCTAGGCCTACTCCGAGGTTTACCTCGACACCCACCCCTTGCCTTATGCCTACCCCGGCGCTACGCCTACCGCTCTCACTAGCCCTAGCTCGGGCCCTAGACCAACGACCATGGCTCCCTCTAGTCCGAGACCTAGAACTTGCCTGTCGCTGACCAGTACAATTTGCCCTTGTTAGGGTTAGGGTTAGGGTTAGGGTTAGGGTTGGATTAGGGTTTAGGATTAGGGTTAGGGTTGGTGTTAGGGTTAGGGTTAGGGTTAGGGTTAGGGTTGGTGTTAGGTTTAGGGTTAGGGTTAGGGTTGGTGTTAGGGTTAGCGTTAGGGTTAGGGTTAGGGTTAGGGTTAGGGTTAGGGTTGGTGTTAGGTATCGTGTTAGGGTAAGAGTTAGGGTTAGGGTTAGGGTTGGTGTTAGGGTTAGGGTTAGGGTTAGGGTTAGGGTTGGTGTTAGGTATAGGGGTAGGGTTAGGTTACCCCGAGCACTACCCCTCGCCCTAGGCGTACGCCTAGCACTACTTCTGGTCCTACCCCTACCCCTTGCCCTACAGCTCCCCCTACCCCTGGGCCCAACCCCATCCCTACCCCTAGCCAAAACTCCAACTCCTGGCCCAAAGCCTACTCCGAAGTTTACCCCGACACCCACCCCTTGCCTATGCCTATCCCAGCGCTACGCCTACCGCTCCCACTAGCCCTAGCTCGGGCCCTAGACCAACGCCCAGTGCTATCTCTAGTCAGAGGCCTACCACTTGCCCGAGGCCGACCAGTACACCTTGCCCTACCGGTAGATAGAGCAGTAACCCGTGTCCTACGAAATCACCCTGGACCCACCCTTACCACACCCTAATCCAGCCCTACACCTGTTCCGAGTCCTAGAACTACCCAAAGCCATTTCGTGACACCTACCCCTAGCCCTCGGCCAATCCCTACCACTACCACTAGTCCTAGGCTTAACATGAGCCCTAACCCTAACATTGCCCGTGGGCCTCTGCCAAACACTAGCCCTTCAACTAACCCTACCCCGAGCACTACCCCTCGCCCTAGGCCTTCGCCTAGCACTACCTCTGGTCCTACCACTACCCCTGGCCCTACAGCTCCCCCTACCCATAGGCCCACACCCACCCCTACCCCTAGCCACAGCTCCCACTCCTGGCCCTAGGCCTACTCCGAGGTTTACCTCGACACACACCCCATGCCCTATGCCTACCCCAGCGCTACGCCTACCGCTCTCACTAGCCCTAGCTCGGGCCCTAGACCAACGCCCATGGCTCCCTCTAGTCCGAGGCCTAGAACTTGCCCGTCGCTGACCACTACACCTTGCCTTTCTTAGGGTTAGGGTTAGAATTAGGGTTGGTGTTAGGGTTAGGGTTAGGGTTAGGGTTAGGGTTGGTGTTAGGTATAGTGTTAGGGTTAGGGTTAGGGTTAGGTTTAGGGTTAGGGTTAGGTTTAGAATTAGGGTTAGTGTTAGGGTTAGGGTTAGGGTTAGGATTAGGGTTAGGGTTGGTGTTAGGATTAGGGTTAGGGTTAGGGTTAGGGTTGCTGTTAGGTATAGGGTTAGGGTTAAAGTTAGGGTTAGGGTTAGGGTTAGGGTTGGTGTTAGGGTTAGGGTTAGGGTTGGTGTTAGGGTTAGGATTAGGGTTAGGGTTGGTGTTAGGGTTAGGGTTAGGGTTAGGGTTAGGGTTAGGTTTAGGGTTGGTGTTAGGGTTAGGGTTAGGGTTAGGGTTAGGGTTGGTGTTAGGTATAGTGTTAGGGTTAGGGTTAGGGTTAGGGTTAGGGTTAGGGTTGCTGTTAGGGTTAGGGTTAGGGTTAGGGTTAGTGTTAGGGTTAGGGTTAGGGTTAGGGTTAGGATTAGGGTTAGGGTTGGTGTTAGGGTTAGGGTTAGGGTTAGGGTTAGGGTTGGTGTTAGGTATAGGGTTAGGGTTAAAGTTAGGGTTAGGGTTAGGGTTAGGGTTGGTGTTAGGGTTAGGGTTAGGGTTAGTTTTAGGTTTGGTGTTAGGGTTAAGGTTAGGGTTACGATTAGGGTTAGGGTTGGTGTTAGGGTTAGGGTTAGGTTTAGCGTTAGGGATGGTGTTAGGGTTAGGGTTAGGGTTATGGTTAGGGTTAGGGTTGGTGTTAGGGTTAGGGTTAGGGTTAGGGTTAGGGTTGGTGTTAGGTATAGGGTTAGGGTTAGGGTTAGGGTTAGGGTTAGGGTTGGTGTTAGGGTTAGGGTTACGGTTAGGGATAGTGTTAGGGTTAGGGTTAGGGTTAGGTTACCCCGAGCACTACCCCTGCTCTAGGCCTACGCCTAGCACTACCTCTGGTCCTACCCCTACCCCTGTCCCTAAAGCTCCCCCTACCCATAGGCCCACCCCCAACCCTACCGCTAGCCACAGCTCCCACTCCTGGTTTTAGGCCTACTCCGAGGTTTACCCCGACACCCACCCCTTGCCCTTTGCCTACCCCAGCGCTACGCCTACCGCTCCCACTAGCCCTACCTCGGGCCCTAGACCAACGCCCAGTGCTCACTCTTGTCCGAAGCCTAGCACTTGCCCGTCGCCAACCGGTACACCTTGCCCTACCGATAGCCAGAGCACTAACCCGTGTCCTACGAAATCACCCTGGACCCACCATTAGCCACACCCTAATCCAGCCCTACATCCGTTCGGAGTCCTAGGACTACCCGGAGCCCTCCCGTGACAGTTACCCCTAGCCCTCGGCCATACCCTACCACTACCACTAGTCCTAGGCCTAACATGAGCCCTAACTCTAACACTTCCCGTGGGCCTCTGCCAAATCTAGCCCTTCACCTAACCCCACCCCGCGCACTACCCCTCGCCCTAGGCTTACGCCTAGCACTACCACTGGTCCTACTCCCACCCCTGGCCCTAAAGCTCCCCCTACTTATAGGCCCACCCCCATCCCTACCCCTAACCACAGCTCCCACTCCTGGCCCTAGGCCTACTCCGAGGTTTACCTCGACACCCACCCCTTGCCTTATGCCTACCCCGGCGCTACGCCTACCGCTCTCACTAGCCCTAGCTCGGGCCCTAGACCAACGACCATGGCTCCCTCTAGTCCGAGACCTAGAACTTGCCTGTCGCTGACCAGTACAATTTGCCCTTGTTAGGGTTAGGGTTAGGGTTAGGGTTAGGGTTGGATTAGGGTTTAGGGTTAGGGTTAGGGTTGGTGTTAGGGTTAGGGTTAGGGTTAGGGTTGGTGTTAGGTTTAGGGTTAGGGTTAGGGTTGGTGTTAGGGTTAGCGTTAGGGTTAGGGTTAGGGTTAGGGTTAGGGTTAGGGTTGGTGTTAGGTATCGTGTTAGGGTAAGAGTTAGGGTTAGGGTTAGGGTTGGTGTTAGGGTTAGGGTTAGGGTTAGGGTTAGGGTTGGTGTTAGGTATAGGGGTAGGGTTAGGTTACCCCGAGCACTACCCCTCGCCCTAGGCGTACGCCTAGCACTACTTCTGGTCCTACCCCTACCCCTTGCCCTACAGCTCCCCCTACCCCTGGGCCCAACCCCATCCCTACCCCTAGCCAAAACTCCAACTCCTGGCCCAAAGCCTACTCCGAAGTTTACCCCGACACCCACCCCTTGCCCTATGCCTATCCCAGCGCTACGCCTACCGCTCCCACTAGCCCTAGCTCGGGCCCTAGACCAACGCCCAGTGCTATCTCTAGTCAGAGGCCTACCACTTGCCCGAGGCCGACCAGTACACCTTGCCCTACCGGTAGATAGAGCAGTAACCCGTGTCCTACGAAATCACCCTGGACCCACCCTTACCACACCCTAATCCAGCCCTACACCTGTTCCGAGTCCTAGAACTACCCAAAGCCATTTCGTGACACCTACCCCTAGCCCTCGGCCAATCCCTACCACTACCACTAGTCCTAGGCTTAACATGAGCCCTAACCCTAACATTGCCCGTGGGCCTCTGCCAAACACTAGCCCTTCAACTAACCCTACCCCGAGCACTACCCCTCGCCCTAGGCCTTCGCCTAGCACTACCTCTGGTCCTACCACTACCCCTGGCCCTACAGCTCCCCCTACCCATAGGCCCACACCCACCCCTACCCCTAGCCACAGCTCCCACTCCTGGCCCTAGGCCTACTCCGAGGTTTACCTCGACACACACCCCATGCCCTATGCCTACCCCAGCGCTACGCCTACCGCTCTCACTAGCCCTAGCTCGGGCCCTAGACCAACGCACATGGCTCCCTCTAGTCCGAGGCCTAGAACTTGCCCGTCGCTGACCACTACACCTTGCCTTTCTTAGGGTTAGGGTTAGAATTAGGGTTGGTGTTAGGGTTAGGGTTAGGGTTAGGGTTAGGGTTGGTGTTAGGTATAGTGTTAGGGTTAGGGTTAGGGTTAGGTTTAGGGTTAGGGTTAGGTTTAGAATTAGGGTTAGTGTTAGGGTTAGGGTTAGGGTTAGGATTAGGGTTAGGGTTGGTGTTAGGATTAGGGTTAGGGTTAGGGTTAGGGTTGCTGTTAGGTATAGGGTTAGGGTTAAAGTTAGGGTTAGGGTTAGGGTTAGGGTTGGTGTTAGGGTTAGGGTTAGGGTTGGTGTTAGGGTTAGGATTAGGGTTAGGGTTGGTGTTAGGGTTAGGGTTAGGGTTAGGGTTAGGTTTAGGGTTGGTGTTAGGGTTAGGGTTAGGGTTAGGGTTAGGGTTGGTGTTAGGTATAGTGTTAGGGTTAGGGTTAGGGTTAGGGTTAGGGTTAGGGTTGCTGTTAGGGTTAGGGTTAGGGTTAGGGTTAGTGTTAGGGTTAGGGTTAGGGTTAGGGTTAGGATTAGGGTTAGGGTTGGTGTTAGGGTTAGGGTTAGGGTTAGGGTTAGGGTTGGTGTTAGGTATAGGGTTAGGGTTAAAGTTAGGGTTAGGGTTAGGGTTAGGGTTGGTGTTAGGGTTAGGGTTAGGGTTAGTTTTAGGTTTGGTGTTAGGGTTAAGGTTAGGGTTACGATTAGGGTTAGGGTTGGTGTTAGGGTTAGGGTTAGGTTTAGCGTTAGGGATGGTGTTAGGGTTAGGGTTAGGGTTATGGTTAGGGTTAGGGTTGGTGTTAGGGTTAGGGTTAGGGTTAGGGTTAGGGTTGGTGTTAGGTATAGGGTTAGGGTTAGGGTTAGGGTTAGGGTTAGGGTTGGTGTTAGGGTTAGGGTTACGGTTAGGGATAGTGTTAGGGTTAGGGTTAGGGTTAGGTTACCCCGAGCACTACCCCTGCTCTAGGCCTACGCCTAGCACTACCTCTGGTCCTACCCCTACCCCTGTCCCTAAAGCTCCCCCTACCCATAGGCCCACCCCCAACCCTACCGCTAGCCACAGCTCCCACTCCTGGTTTTAGGCCTACTCCGAGGTTTACCCCGACACCCACCCCTTGCCCTTTGCCTACCCCAGCGCTACGCCTACCGCTCCCACTAGCCCTACCTCGGGCCCTAGACCAACGCCCAGTGCTCACTCTTGTCCGAAGCCTAGCACTTGCCCGTCGCCAACCGGTACACCTTGCCCTACCGATAGCCAGAGCACTAACCCGTGTCCTACGAAATCACCCTGGACCCACCATTAGCCACACCCTAATCCAGCCCTACATCCGTTCGGAGTCCTAGGACTACCCGGAGCCCTCCCGTGACAGTTACCCCTAGCCCTCGGCCATACCCTACCACTACCACTAGTCCTAGGCCTAACATGAGCCCTAACTCTAACACTTCCCGTGGGCCTCTGCCAAATCTAGCCCTTCACCTAACCCTACCCCGCGCACTACCCCTCGCCCTAGGCTTACGCCTAGCACTACCACTGGTCCTACTCCCACCCCTGGCCCTAAAGCTCCCCCTACTTATAGGCCCACCCCCATCCCTACCCCTAACCACAGCTCCCACTCCTGGCCCTAGGCCTACTCCGAGGTTTACCTCGACACCCACCCCTGGCCTTATGCCTACCCCGGCTTTACGCCTACCGCTCTCACTAGCCCTAGCTCGGGCCCTAGACCAACGACCATGGCTCCCTCTAGTCCGAGACCTAGAACTTGCCTGTCGCTGACCAGTACAATTTGCCCTTGTTAGGATTAGGGTTAGGGTTAGGGTTAGGGTTGGATTAGGTTTTAGGGTTAGGGTTAGGGTTGGTGTTAGGGTTAGGGTTAGTGTTAGGGTTAGGGTTGGTGTTAGGTTTAGGGTTAGGGTTAGGGTTGGTGTTAGGGTTAGCGTTAGGGTTAGGGTTAGGGTTAGGGTTAGGGTTAGGGTTGGTGTTAGGTATCGTGTTAGGGTAAGAGTTAGGGTTAGGGTTAGGGTTGGTGTTAGGGTTAGGGTTAGGGTTAGGGTTAGGGTTGGTGTTAGGTATAGGGGTAGGGTTAGGTTACCCCGAGCACTACCCCTCGCCCTAGGCGTACGCCTAGCACTACTTCTGGTCCTACCCCTACCCCTTGCCCTACAGCTCCCCCTCCCCCTGGGCCCAACCCCATCCCTATCCCTAGCCAAAACTCCAACTCCTGGCCCAAAGCCTACACCGAAGTTTACCCCGACACCCACCCCTTGCCCTATGCCTATCCCAGCGCTACGCCTACCGCTCCCACTAGCCCTAGCTCGGGCCCTAGACCAACGCCCAGTGCTATCTCTAGTCAGAGGCCTACCACTTGCCCGAGGCCGACCAGTACACCTTGCCCTACCGGTAGATAGAGCAGTAACCCGTGTCCTACGAAATCACCCTGGACCCACCCTTACCACACCCTAATCCAGCCCTACACCTGTTCCGAGTCCTAGAACTACCCAAAGCCATTTCGTGACACCTACCCCTAGCCCTCGGCCAATCCCTACCACTACCACTAGTCCTAGGCTTAACATGAGCCCTAACCCTAACATTGCCCGTGGGCCTCTGCCAAACACTAGCCCTTCAACTAACCCTACCCCGAGCACTACCCCTCGCCCTAGGCCTTCGCCTAGCACTACCTCTGGTCCTACCACTACCCCTGGCCCTACAGCTCCCCCTACCCATAGGCCCACACCCACCCCTACCCCTAGCCACAGCTCCCACTCCTGGCCCTATGCCTACTCCGAGGTTTACCTCGACACACACCCCATGCCCTATGCCTACCCCAGCGCTACGCCTACCGCTCTCACTAGCCCTAGCTCGGTCCCTAGACCAACGCCCATGGCTCCCTCTAGTCCGAGGCCTAGAACTTGCCCGTCGCTGACCACTACACCTTGCCTTTCTTAGGGTTAGGGTTAGAATTAGGGTTGGTGTTAGGGTTAGGGTTAGGGTTAGGGTTAGGGTTGGTGTTAGGTATAGTGTTAGGGTTAGGGTTAGGGTTAGGTTTAGGGTTAGGGTTAGGTTTAGAATTAGGGTTAGTGTTAGGGTTAGGGTTAGGGTTAGGATTAGGGTTAGGGTTGGTGTTAGGATTAGGGTTAGGGTTAGGGTTAGGGTTGCTGTTAGGTATAGGGTTAGGGTTAAAGTTAGGGTTAGGGTTAGGGTTAGGGTTGGTGTTAGGGTTAGGGTTAGGGTTGGTGTTAGGATTAGGATTAGGGTTAGGGTTGGTGTTAGGGTTAGGGTTAGGGTTAGGGTTAGGTTTAGGGTTGGTGTTAGGGTTAGGGTTAGGGTTAGGGTTGGTGTTAGGTATAGTGTTAGGGTTAGGGTTAGGGTTAGGGTTAGGGTTAGGGTTGCTGTTAGGGTTAGGGTTAGGGTTAGTGTTAGGGTTAGGGTTAGAGTTAGGGTTAGGATTAGGGTTAGGGTTGGTGTTAGGGTTAGGGTTAGGGTTAGGGTTAGGGTTGGTGTTAGGTATAGGGTTAGGGTTAAAGTTAGGGTTAGGGTTAGGGTTAGGGTTGGAGTTAGGGTTAGGGTTAGGGTTAGTTTTAGGTTTGGTGTTTGGGTTAAGGTTAGGGTTACGATTAGGGTTAGGGTTGGTGTTAGGGTTAGGGTTAGGTTTAGCGTAAGGGATGGTGTTAGGGTTAGGGTTAGGGTTATGGTTAGGGTTAGGGTTGGTGTTAGGGTTAGGGTTAGGGTTAGGGTTAGGGTTGGTGTTAGGTATAGGGTTAGGGTTAGGGTTAGGGTTAGGGTTAGGGTTAGGGTTGGTGTTAGGATTAGGGTTAAGGTTAGGGATAGTGTTAGGGTTAGGGTTAGGGTTAGGTTACCCCGAGCACTACCCCTCGCCCTAGGCCTACGCCTAGCACTACCTCTGGTCCTACCCCTACCCCTGTCCCTACAGCTCCCCCTACCCATAGGCCCACCCCCAACCCTACCGCTAGCCACAGCTCCCACTCCTGGTCCTAGGCCTACTCCGAGGTTTACCCCGACACCCACCCCTTGCCCTTTGCCTACCCCAGCGCTACGCCTACCGCTCCCACTAGCCCTACCTCGGGCCCTAGACCAACGCCCAGTGCTCACTCTTGTCCGAAGCCTAGCACTTGCCCGTCGCCAACCGGTACACCTTGCCCTACCGATAGCCAGAGCACTAACCCGTGTCCTACGAAATCACCCTGGACCCACCATTAGCCACACCCTAATCCAGCCCTACATCCGTTCGGAGTCCTAGGACTACCCGGAGCCCTCCCGTGACAGTTACCCCTAGCCGTCGGCCATACCCTACCACTACCACTAGTCCTAGGCCTAACATGAGCCCTAACTCTAACACTGCCCGTGGGCCTCTGCCAAATCTAGCCCTTCACCTAACCCTACCCCGAGCACTACCCCTCGCCCTAGGCTTACGCCTAGCACTACTTCTGGTCCTATTCCCACCCCTGGCCCTAAAGCTCCCCCTACTTATAGGCCCACCCCCATCCCTACCCCTAACTACAGCTCCCACTCCTGGCCCTAGGCCTACTCTGAGGTTTACCTCGACACCCACCCCTTACCTTATGCCTACCCCAGCGCTACGCCTACCGCTCTCACTAGCCCTAGCTCGGGCCCTAGACCAACGCCCATGGCTCCCTCTAGTCCGAGGCCTAGAACTTGCCCGTCGCTGACCAGTACACCTTGCCCTTGTTAGGGTTAGGGTTAGGGTTAGGGTTAGGGTTAGGATTAGGGTTAGGGTTGATGTTAGGGTTAGGGTTAGGGTTAGGGTTACGGTTAGGGTTAGGGTTGGTGTTAGAGTTAGGTTTAGGGTTAGGGTTAGGGTTAGGATTAGGATTTAGGGTTGGTGTTAGGGTTAGTGTTAGGGTTAGGGTTAGTGTTAGGGTTAGGGTTGATGTTAGGGTTACGGTTAGGGTTAGGGTTAGGTTTCGGGTTAGGGTTAGGGTTAGGGTTAGGGTTAGGTTACCCCGAGCACTACCCCTCGCCCTAGGCTTACGCCTAGCCCTACCTCTGGTCCTACTCCTACCCCTGGCCCTACAGCTCCACATACTGATAGGCCCACCCCCATCCCTACCCCTAGCTACAGCTCCCACTCCTGGACCTAGGCCTACTCCGAAGTTTACCCCGACACACACCCCTTGCCCTTTGCCTACCACAGCGCTACGCCTACCGCTCCCACTAGCCCTACCTCGGGCCCTAGACCAACGCCCAGTGCTCACTCTAGTCCGAAGCCTAGCACTTGCCCGTCACCGATCAGTACACCTTGCCCTACCGATAGCCAGATCACTAACCCTTGTCCTTCGAAATCACCCTGGACCCACCATTAGCCACACCCTAATCCAGCCCTACACCTGTTCCGAGTCCTAGGACTACCCGGAGCCATTTCGTGACACCTACTCCTAGCCCTCGGCCAACCCCTACCACTACCACTAGTCCTAGGCTTAACATGAGCCCTAACCCTAACACTGCCCGTGGGCCTCTGCCAAACACTCGCCCTTCAACTAACCCTACCCCGAGCACTACCACTCGCCCTAGGCCTACGCCTAGCACTACCTCTGGTCCTACCACTACCTTTGGCCCTACAGCTCCCCCTACCCATAGGCACACCCCCACCCCTACCCCTACCCACAGCTCCCAATCCTGGCCCTAGGCCTACACCGAGGTTTACCTCGACACCCACCCCTTGCTCTATGCCTACCCCAGCGCTACGCCTACCGCTCCCACTAGCCCTAGCTCTGTCCCTAGACCAACGCCCATGGCTCCCTCTAGTCCAAGGCCTAGAACTTGCCCATCGCTGACTAGTACACATTGCCTTGTTAGAGTTAAGGTAAGGGTTAGGGTTAGGGGTTAGGGTTAGGGTTAGATTAGGTTTAGGGTTGGTGTTAGGTTTAGGGTTAGGATTGAGGTTAGGGTTGGTGTTAGGGTTAGGGTTGGTGTTAGGGTTAAGCTTAGGATTAAAGTTAGGGTTGGTGTCAGGGTTAGGGATAGGGTTAGTGTTAGGGTTAGGGTTAGGTCTCCCCGAGCACTACCACTCGCCCTAGGCGTACGCCTGGCACTACCTCTGGTCCTACCCCTACCCCTGGCCCTACAGCTCCCCCTAACCATAGGCCCATCCCCATCCCTACCCTTAGCCACAGCTCCCTCTCCTGGTCCTAGGTTTACTCCGAGGTTTACCTTGACACCCACCCCTTGCCCTTTGCCTATTACAGCGCTACGCCTACCGCTCCCACTAGCTTTACCTCGGGCCCTAAACCTACGTCCAGTGGTCACTCTAGCCCGAAGCCTAGCACTTGCCCGTCACCGACCAATACACCCTGCCCTACCGAAAGCCAGATCACTAACCCTTGTCCTACGAAATCACCCTGGACCCACCATTAGCCACACCCTAATCATGCCCCACATCTGTTCGGAGTCCAAGACTACCCGGAGCCCTCCCGTGACTCCTACCCCTAGCGCTCGGCTATCCACTACCACTACCACTAGTCCTAGGCCTAACATGAGCCCTAACCCTAACACTGTCCGTGGGCCTCTGCCAACCACTAGCCCTTCACCTAACACTACCCCGAGCACTACCCCACACTCTAGGCTTACGCCCAGCACTACCTCTGGTCCTACCCCTACCCCTGGCCCTACAGCTCCCCCTACTAATAGGCCCACCCTCATCCCTACCCCTAGCCACAACTCCAACCTCTGGCCCAAAGCCTACTCCGAGGTTTACCCCGACACCCACCCCTTGCCCTATGCCTACCCCAGCGCTACGCCTATCGCTCCCACTAGCCCTAGCTCGGGCCCTAGACCAAAGCCCAGTGCTCATCTAGTCCGAGGCCTAGCACTTGCCCGTCGCCGACCAGTACACCTTGCCCTACCGTTAGCCAGAGCAGTAACCCGTGTCCTACGAAATCACCCTGGACCCACCTTTACCACACCCTAATCCAGCCCTACACCTGTTCTGAGTCCTAGGACTACCCGGAGCCCTCCCGTGACACCTACCCCTAGCCCTTGGCCAACCCCTACCACTACCACTAGTCCTAGGCTTAACATGAGCCCTAACCCTAACACTGCCCGTGGGCCTCTGCCAACCACTAGCCCTTCAACTAACCCTACCCCGAGCACTACCCCTCGCCCTAGGCCTACGCCTAGCACTACCTCTGGTCCTACCCCTACCCCTGGCCCTACAGCTCCCCCTACCCCTGTCCCAC
The DNA here is from genome assembly GCF_964194185.1 of Rhinolophus hipposideros. Lineage (NCBI taxonomy): Eukaryota > Metazoa > Chordata > Mammalia > Chiroptera > Rhinolophidae > Rhinolophus > Rhinolophus hipposideros. The sequence goes on along the minus strand of NW_027669143.1, from coordinate 165,874 downwards.
CCCCATCCTTACCCCTAGCCAAAACTCCAACTCCTGGCCCAAAGCCTACTCCAAAGTTTATCCCGACACCCACCCCTTGCCCTATGCCTATCCCAGCGCTACGCCTACCGCTCCCACTAGCCCTAGCTCGGGCCCTAGAACAACGCCCAGTGCTCTCTCTAGTCAGAAGCCTACCACTTGCCAGAGGTCGACCAGTACACCTTGCCCTACCGTTAGCCAGAGCAGTAAGCCGTGTCCTACGAAATCACCCTGGACCCACCCTTACCACACCCTAATACAGCCCTACACCTGTTCCGAGTTCTAGGACTACCCGGAGCCATTTCCTGACACCTACCCCTAGCCCTCGGCCAACCCGTACCACTACCACTAGTCCTAGGCTTAACATGAGCCCTAACCCTAACACTGCCCGTGGGCCTTTGCCAAACACTAGCCCTTCAACTAACCCTACCCCGAGCACTACCCCTCGCTTTAGGCCTTCGCCTAGCACTACCTCTGGTCCTACCACTACCCCTGGCCCTACAGCTCCCCCTACCCATAGGCCCACCCCCACCCCTACCCCTAGCCACAGCTCCCACTCCTGGCCCTAGGCCTAATCCGAGGTTTACCTCGACACACACCCCTTGCCCTATGCCTACCCCAGCGCTACGCCTACCGCTCTCACTAGCCCTAGCTCGGGCCCTAGCCCAACGCCCATGGCTCCCTCTAGTCCGAGGCCTAGAACTTGCCCGTCGCTGACTAGTACACCTTGCCCTTGTTAGGGTTAGGGTTAGGGTTAGGGTTACGATTGGATTAGGGTTTAGGGTTAGGGTTAGGGTTAGGGTTGGTGTTAGGGTTAGGGTTAGGGTTAGGGTTAGGGTTGGTGTTAGGTTTAGGTTTAGGGTTAGGGTTAGGGTTAGGGTTAGGGTTGGTGTTAGGGTTAGGGTTAGGGTTAGGGTTAGGATTAGGTTTAGGGTTGGTGTTAGGGTTAGGGTTAGGGTTAGGGTTGGTGTTATGGTTAGGGTTAGGGTTAGGGTTGGTGTTAGGTATAGTGTTAGGGTTAGGGTTAGGGTTAGGGTTAGGGTTAGGGTTGGTGTTAGGGTTAGGGTTAGGGTTAGGGTTAGTGTTAGGGTTAGGGTTAGGATTAGGGTTAGGATTAGGGTTAGGGTTGGTGTTAGGGTTAGGGTTAGTGTTAGGGTTGGTGTTAGGTATAGGGTTAGGGTTAAAGTTAGGGTTAGGGTTAGGGTTAGGGTTGGTGTTAGGGTTAGGGTTAGGGTTAGGTTTGGTGTTAGGGTTAGGGTTATGATTAGGATTAGGGTTAGGGTTAGGGTTAGGGTTAGGGTTGGTGTTAGGTTTAGGGTTTGGGTTAGGGTTAGGGTTAGGGTTGGTGTTAGGTTTAGGGTTAGGGTTAGGGTTAGGGTTAGGTCACCCCGAGCACTACCCCTCGCCTTAGGCCTTCGCCTGGCACTACCTCTGATCCTACCCCTACCCCTGGTCCTACAGCTCCCCCTACCCATAGGCCCAACCCATCCCTACCCCTAGCCACAGCTCCCACTCCTGGTCCTAGGCCTACTCTGAGGTTTACCCCGACAACCACCCCTTGCCCTTTGCCTACCCCAGCGCTACGCCTACCGCTCCCACTAGCCCTACCTCGGGCCCTAGACCAACGCCAGTGCTCACTCTAGTCCGAAGCCTAGCACTTGCCCGTCACCGACCATTACACCTTGCCCTACCGATAGACAGATCACTAACCCTTTTCCTACGAAATCACCCTGGACCCACCATTAGCCACACCCTAATCATGCCCCACATACGTTCGGAGTCCTAGGACTACCCAGAGCCCTCCCGTGACACCTACCCCTAGCCCTCGGCCAACCCTACCACTACCACTAGTCCTAGGCCTAACATGAGCCCTAACCCTAACACTGTCCGTGGGCCTCTGCCAACCACTAGCCCTTCACCTAACCCTACCCCGAGAACGACACCTCGCCCTAGGCCTACGCCTAGCACTACCTCTGGTCCTACCACTACCCCTGTCCCTACAGCTCCCCCTACCCATAGGCCCACCCCCATCCCTACCCCTAGCCAAAACTCCAACTCCTGGCCCAAAGCCTACTCCGAAGTTTACCCCGACACCCACCCCTTGCCCTATGCCTATCCCAGCTCTACGCCTACCGCTCCCACTAGCCCTAGCTCGGGCCCTAGACCAACGCCCAGTGCTCTCTCTAGTCAGAGGCCTACCACTTGCCCGAGGCCGACCAGTACACCTTGCCCTACCGTTAGCCAGAGCAGTAACCCGTGTCCTACGAAATCACCCTGGACCCACCCTTACCACACCCTAATACAGCCCTACACCTGTTACGAGTCCTAGGACTACCCGGAGCCATTTCGTGACACCTACACCTAGCCCTCGGCCAACCCCTACTACTACCACTAGTCCTAGGCTTAACATGAGCCCTAACCCTAACACTGCCCGTGGGCCTCTGCCAAACACTTGCCCTTCAACTAACCCTACCCCGAGCACTACCCCTCGCCCTAGGCCTTCGCCTAGCACTACCTCTGGTCCTACCACTACCCCTGGCCCTACAACTCCCCCTACCCATAGGCCCAACCCCAACCCTACCCCTAGCCACAGCTCCCTCTCCTGGCCCTAGGCCTACTCCGAGGTTTACCTCGACACCCACCCCTTGCCCTATACCTACCCCAGCGCTACGCCTACCGCTCTCACTAGCCCTAGCTCGGGCCCTAGACCAACGCCCATGGCTCCCTCTAGTCCGAGGCCTAGATCTTGCCCGTCGCTGACCAGTACACCTAGCCCTTCTTAGGGTTATGGTTAGGGTTAGGGTTAGGGTTGGATTAGGGTTTAGGGTTAGGGTTAGGGTTAGGGTTGGTGTTAGGGTTAGGGTTAGGGTTAGGGTTGGTGTTAGGTTTAGGGTTAGGGTTAGGGTTAGGGTTAGGGTTAGTGTTGTTGTTAGGGTTAGGGTTAGGGTTAGGGTTAGGGTTAGGGTTAGGATTAGGGTTAGGGTTGGTGTTAGGGTTAGGGTTAGAGTTAGGGTTAGGGTTAGGTTTAGGGTTGGTGTTAGGGTTAGGGTTAGGGTTAGGGTTGGTGTTAGGTATAGTGTTAGGGTTAGGGTTAGGGTTAGGGTTATGGTTAGGGTTGCTGTTAGGGTTAGGGTTAGGGTTAGGGTTAGTGTTAGGGTTAGGGTTAGGGTTAGGGTTAGGATTAGGGTTAGGGTTGGTGTTAGGGTTAGGGTTAGGGTTAGGGTTGGTGTTAAAGTTAGGGTTAGGGTTAGGGTTAGGGTTGGTGTTAGGTATAGGGTTAGGGTTAAAGTTAGGGTTAGTGTTAGGGTTAGGGTTGGTGTTAGGGTTAGGGTTAGGGTTAGGGAAGGTTTGGTGTTAGGGTTAAGGTTAGGGTTAGGATTAGGGTTAGGGTTGGTGTTAGGGTTAGGGTTAGGGTTAGGGTTGGTGTTAAGGTTAGGGTTAGGGTTAGGGTTATGGTTAGGGTTAGGGTTGGTGTTAGGGTTAGGGTTAGGGTTAGGGTTAGGGTTAGGGTTGGTGTTAGGTATAGGGTTAGGGTTAGGGTTAGGGTTAGGGTTAGGGTTGGTGTTAGGGTTAGGGTTAGGGTTAGGGATAGTGTTAGGGTTAGGATTAGGGTTAGGTTACCCCGAGCACTACCCCTCGCCCACGGCCTACGCCTAGCACTACCTCTGGTCCTACCCCTACCCCTGTCCCTACAGCTACCCCTACCCATAGGCCCACCCCCAACCCTACCGCTAGCCACAGCTCCCACTCCTGGTCCTAGGCCTACTCCGAGGTTTACCCCGACACCCACCCCTTGCCCTTTGCCTACCCCAGCGCTACGCCTACCGCTCCCACTAGCCCTACCTCGGGCCCTAGACCAACGCCCAGTGCTCACTCTAGTCCGAAGCCTAGCACTTGCCCGTCGCCAACCGGTACACCTTGCCCTACCGATAGCCAGAGCACTAACCCGTGTCCTACGAAATCACCCTGGACCCACCATTAGCCACACCCTAATCCAGCCCTACATCCGTTTGGAGTCCTAGGACTACCCGGAGCCCTCCCGTGACAGTTACCCCTAGCCCTCGGCCATACCCTACCACTACCACTAGTCCTAGGCCTAACATGAGCCCTAACTCTAACACTGCCCGTGGGCCTCTGCCAAATCTAGCCCTTCACCTAACCCTACCCCGAGCACTACCCCTCGCCCTAGGCTTACGCCTAACACTACTTCTGGTCCTACTCCCACCCCTGGCCCTAATGCTCCCCCTACTTATAGGCCCACCCCCATCCCTACCCCTAACTACAGCTCCCACTCCTGGCCCTAGGCCTACTCCGAGGTTTACCTCGACACCCACCCCTTACCTTATGCCTACCCCAGCGCTACGCCTACCGCTCTCACTAGCCCTAGCTCGGGCCCTAGACCAACGCCCATGGCTCCCTCTAGTCCGAGGCCTAGAATTTGCCCGTCGCTGACCAGTACACCTTGCCCTTGTTAGGGTTAGGGTTAGGGTTAGGGTTAGGGTTAGGATTAGGGTTAGGTTTGATGTTAGGGTTAGGGTTAGGGTTAGGGTTACGGTTAGGGTTAGGGTTGGTGTTAGAGTTAGGTTTAGGGTTAGGGTTAGGGTTAGGATTAGGGTTTAGGGTTGGTGTTAGGGTTAGTGTTAGGGTTAGGGTTAGTGTTAGGGTTAGGGTTGATGTTAGGGTTACGGTTAGGGTTAGGGTTAGGTTTAGGTTTAGGGTTAGGGTTAGGGTTAGGGTTAGGTTACCCCGAGCACTACCCCTCGCCCTAGGCTTACGCCTAGCCCTACCTCTGGTCCTACTCCTACCTCTGGCCCTACAGCTCCACATACTGATAGGCCCACCCCCATCCCTACCCCTAGCTACAGCTCCCACTCCTGGACCTAGGCCTACTCCGAAGTACCCCGACACACACCCCTTGCCCTTTGCCTACCACAGCGCTACGCCTACCGCTCCCAGTAGCCCTACCTCGGGCCCTAGACCAACGCCCAATGCTCACTCTAGTCCGAAGCCTAGCACTTGCCCGTCACCGATCAGTACACCTTGCCCTACCGATAGCCAGATCACTAACCCTTGTCCTTCGAAATCACCCTGGACCCACCATTAGCCACACCCTAATCCAGCCCTACACCTGTTCCGAGTCCTAGGACTACCCGGAGCCATTTCGTGACACCTACTCCTAGCCCTCGGCCAACCCCTACCACTACCACTAGTCCTAGGCTTAACATGAGCCCTAACCCTAACACTGCCCGTGGGCCTCTGCCAAACACTCGCCCTTCAACTAACCCTACCCCGAGCACTAACACTCGCCCTAGGCCTACGCCTAGCACTACCTCTGGTCCTACCACTACCCCTGGCCCTACAGCTCCCCCTACCCATAGGCACACCCCCACCCCTACCCCTACCCACAGCTCCCAATCCTGGCCCTAGGCCTACTCCGAGGTTTACCTCGACACCCACCCATTGCTCTATGCCTACCCCAGCGCTACGCCTACCGCTCCCACTAGTCCTAGCTCTGTCCCTAGACCAACGCCCATGGCTCCCTCTAGTCCAAGGCCTAGAACTTGCCCATCGCTGACTAGTACACATTGCCTTGTTAGAGTTAAGGTAAGGGTTAGGGTTAGGGGTTAGGGTTAGGGTTAGATTAGGTTTAGGGTTGGTGTTAGGTTTAGGGTTAGGATTAGGGTTAGGGTTGGTGTTAGGGTTAGGGTTGGTGTTAGGGTTAAGCTTAGGATTAAAGTTAGGGTTGGTGTCAGGGTTAGGGATAGGGTTAGTGTTAGGGTTAGGGTTAGGTCTTTCCGAGCACTACCACTCGCCCTAGGCGTACGCCTGGCACTACCTCTGGTCCTACCCCTACCCCTGGCCCTACAGCTCCCCCTAACCATAGGCCCATCCCCATCCCTACCCTTAGCCACAGCTCCCTCTCCTGGTCCTAGGCCTACTCCGAGGTTTACCTTGACACCCACCCCTTGCCCTTTGCCTATTACAGCGCTACGCCTACCGCTCCCACTAGCTTTACCTCGGGCCCTAAACCAACGTCCAGTGGTCACTCTAGCCCGAAGCCTAGCACTTGCCCGTCACCGACCAATACACCCTGCCCTACCGAAAGCCAGATCACTAACCCTTGTCCTACGAAATCACCCTGGACCCACCATTAGCCACACCCTAATCATGCCCCACATCTGTTCGGAGTCCAAGACTACCCGGAGCCCTCCCGTGACTCCTACCCCTAGCGCTCGGGTATCCACTACCACTACCACTAGTCCTAGGCCTAACATGAGCCCTAACCCTAACACTGTCCGTGGGCCTCTGCCAACCACTAGCCCTTCACCTAACACTACCCCGAGCACTACCCCACACTCTAGGCTTACGCCCAGTCTACCTCTGGTCCTACCCCTACCCCTGGCCCTACAGCTCCCCCTACTAATAGGCCCACTCTCATCCCTACCCCTAGCCACAACTCCAACCTCTGGCCCAAAGCCTACTCCGAGGTTTACCCCGACACCCACCCCTTGCCCTATGCCTACCCCAGCGCTACACCTATCGCTCCCACTAGCCCTAGCTCGGGCCCTAGACCAAAGCCCAGTGCTCATCTAGTCCGAGGCCTAGCACTTGCCCGTCGCCGACCAGTACACCTTGCCCTACCGTTAGCCAGAGCAGTAACCCGTGTCCTACGAAATCACCCTGGACCCACCTTTACCACACCCTAATCCAGCCCTACATCTGTTCTGAGTCCTAGGACTACCCGGAGCCCTCCCGTGACACCTACCCCTAGCCCTTGGCCAACCCCTACCACTACCACTAGTCCTAGGCTTAACATGAGCCCTAACCCTAACACTGCCCGTGGGCCTCTGCCAACCACTAGCCCTTCAACTAACCCTACCCCGAGCACTACCCCTCGCCCTAGGCCTACGCCTAGCACTACCTCTGGTCCTACCCCTACCCCTGGCCCTACAGCTCCCCCTACCCCTGTCCCACCCCCATCCTTACCCCTAGCCAAAACTCCAACTCCTGGCCCAAAGCCTACTCCAAAGTTTATCCCGACACCCACCCCTTGCCCTATGCCTATCCCAGCGCTACGCCTACCGCTCCCACTAGCCCTAGCTCGGGCCCTAGAACAACGCCCAGTGCTCTCTCTAGTCAGAAGCCTACCACTTGCCAGAGGTCGACCAGTACACCTTGCCCTACCGTTAGCCAGAGCAGTAAGCCGTGTCCTACGAAATCACCCTGGACCCACCCTTACCACACCCTAATACAGCCCTACACCTGTTCCGAGTCCTAGGACTACCCGGAGCCATTTCCTGACACCTACCCCTAGCCCTCGGCCAACCCCTACCACTACCACTAGTCCTAGGCTTAACATGAGCCCTAACCCTAACACTGCCCGTGGGCCTCTGCCAAACACTAGCCCTTCAACTAACCCTACCCCGAGCACTACCCCTCGCTTTAGGCCTTCGCCTAGCACTACCTCTGGTCCTACCACTACCCCTGGCCCTACAGCTCCCCCTACCCATAGGCCCACCCCCACCCCTACCCCTAGCCACAGCTCCCACTCCTGGCCCTAGGCCTAATCCGAGGTTTACCTCGACACACACCCCTTGCCCTATGCCTACCCCAGCGCTACGCCTACCGCTCTCACTAGCCCTAGCTCGGGCCCTAGCCCAACGCCCATGGCTCCCTCTAGTCCGAGGCCTAGAACTTGCCCGTCGCTGACTAGTACACCTTGCCCTTGTTAGGGTTAGGGTTAGGGTTAGGGTTAGGATTGGATTAGGGTTTAGGGTTAGGGTTGGTGTTAGGGTTAGGGTTAGGGTTAGGGTTAGGGTTGGTGTTAGGTTTAGGTTTAGGGTTAGGGTTAGGGTTAGGGTTAGGGTTGGTGTTAGGGTTAGGGTTAGGGTTAGGGTTAGGATTAGGTTTAGGGTTGGTGTTAGGGTTAGTGTTAGGGTTAGGGTTAGGGTTGGTGTTATGGTTAGGGTTAGGGTTAGGGTTGGTGTTAGGTATAGTGTTAGGGTTAGGGTTAGGGTTAGGGTTAGGGTTGGTGTTAGGGTTAGGGTTAGGGTTAGGGTTAGTGTTAGGGTTAGGGTTAGGGTTAGGGTTAGGATTAGGGTTAGGGTTGGTGTTAGGTTTAGGGTTAGTGTTAGGGTTGGTGTTAGGTATAGGGTTAGGGTTAAAGTTAGGGTTAGGGTTAGGGTTAGGGTTGGTGTTAGGGTTAGGGTTAGGGTTAGGTTTGGTGTTAGGGTTAGGGTTATGATTAGGATTAGGGTTAGGGTTAGGGTTAGGGTTAGGGTTGGTGTTAGGTTTAGGGTTTGGGTTAGGGTTAGGGTTAGGGTTGGTGTTAGGTTTAGGGTTAGGGTTAGGGTTAGGGTTAGGTCACCCCGAGCACTACCACTCGCCTTAGGCCTTCGCCTGGCACTACCTCTGGTCCTACCCCTACCCCTGGTCCTACAGCTCCCCCTACCCATAGGCCCAACCCATCCCTACCCCTAGCCACAGCTCCCACTCCTGGTCCTAGGCCTACTCTGAGGTTTACCCCGACAACCACCCCTTGCCCTTTACCTACCCCAGCGCTACGCCTACCGCTCCCACTAGCCCTACCTCGGGCCCTAGACCAACGCCAGTGCTCACTCTAGTCCGAAGCCTAGCACTTGCCCGTCACCGACCATTACACCTTGCCCTACCGATAGACAGATCACTAACCCTTTTCCTACGAAATCACTCTGGACCCACCATTAGCCACACCCTAATCATGCCCCACATACGTTCGGAGTCCTAGGACTACCCAGAGCCCTCCCGTGACACCTACGCCTAGCCCTCGGCCAACCCTACCACTACCACTAGTCCTAGGCCTAACATGAGCCCTAACCCTAACACTGTCCGTGGGCCTCTGCCAACCACTAGCCCTTCACCTAACCCTACCCCGAGCACACCCCTCGCCCTAAACTGACGCCTAGCACTACCTCTGGTCCTACCCCTACCCCTGGCCCTACAGCTCCCCCTACTTATAGGCCCACCCTCATCCCAACCCCTCGCCACAACTCCAACCTCTGGCCCAAAGTCTACTCCGAGGTTTACCCCGACACACACCCCTTGCCCTATGCCTACCCCAGTGCTACGCCTACCGCTCCCACTAGCCCTAGCTAGGCCCTAGACCAACGCCTAGTGCTCCCTCTAGTCCGAGGCCTACCGCCTGCCCGACGCCGACCAGTACACCTTGCCCTACCGTTAGCCAGAGCACTAACCCGTGTCCTACGAAATCACCCTGGACCCACCCTTACCACCACCTAATCCAGCGCTACACCCGTTTTGAGTCCTAGGACTACCCGGAGCCCTCCTGTGACACCTACCCCTAGCCCTCGGCCAACCCCTACCACTACCACTAGTCCTAGGCCTAACATGAGCCCTAAGACTAACACTGCCCGTGGGCCTCAGCCAACCACAAGCCCTTCAGCTAACCCTACCCAGAGCACTACCCCTCGCCCTAGGCTAACGCCTAGCACTACCTCTGGTCCTACCGATACCCCTGGCCCTACAGCTCCCCCTACCCCTGGGACCACACCCATCCCTACCCCTAGCCAAAACTCCAACTCCTGGCCCAAAGCCTACTCCAAAGTTTACCCCGACACCCACCCCTTCCCCTATGCCTACCCCAGCGCTACGCCTATCGCTCCCACTAGCCCTAGCTCGGGCCCTAGACCAACGCCCAGTGCTCTCTCTAGTCAGAGGCCTACCACTTGCCCGAGGCCGACCAGTACACCTTGCCCTACCGTTAGCCAGAGTAGTAACCCGTGTCCTACAAAATCACCCTGGACCCACCCTTACCACACCCTAATACAGCCCTACACCTGTTCCGAGTCCTAGGACTAACGGGAGCCATTTCGTGACACCTACCCCTAGCCCTCGGCCAACTCCTACCACTACCACTAGTCCTAGGCTTAACATGAGCCCTAACCCTAACACTGCCCGTGGGCCTCTGCCAACCACTAGCCCTTCAACTAACCCTACCCCGAGCACTACCTCTCGCCCTAGGCCTATGCCTAGCACTACCTCTGTCCTACCACTACCCCTGGCCCTACAGCTCCCCCAACCCATAGGCCCACCGCCACCCCTACCCCTATCCACAGCTCCCACTCCTGGCCCTAGGCCTACTCCGAGGTTTACCTCAACACCCACCCCTTGCCCTATGCCTACCCCACCGCTACACCTACCGCTCCCACTAGCCCTAGCTCGGGCCCTAGACCAACACCCATGGCTCCCTCTAGTCTGAGGCCTAGAACTTGCCCGTCGCTGACTATTACACATTGCCCTTGTTAGGGATAGGGTAAGGGTTAGGGTTAGGGTTTAGGGTTAGGGTTAGGGTTAGGGTTGGTGTTAGGTTTAGGGTTAGGATTAGGGTTAGGGTTGGTGTTAGGGTTAGGGTTGGTGTTAGGGTTAGGGTTAGGATTAGGGTTAGGGTTAGGGTTAGGGTTAGGGTTAGGGTTAGGGTTTTTGTTAGGGTTAGGGTTAGTGTTAGTGTTAGGGTTACGGTTACGGTTACGTTACCCCGAGCACTACCCCTCGCCCTAGGCCTACGCCTAGCACTACCTCTGGTCCTACCCCTACCCCTGGCCCTACAGCTCCCCCTACTAATAGGCCCACCCCCATCCCTACCCCTAGCCACAACTCCAACCTCTGGCCCAAAGCCTACTCCGAGGTTTACCCCGACACCCACCCCTTGCCATATGCCTACCCCAGTGCTACGCCTACCGCTCCCACTAGCCCTAGCTCGGGCCCTAGACCAACGCCCAGTGCTCCCTATAGTCCGAGGCCTACCACCTGCCCGACGCCGACCAGTACACCTTGCCCTACCTTTAGCCAGAGCAGTAACCCGTGTCCTACGAAATCACCCTGGACAAACCCTTACCACACCCTAATCCAGCCCTACACCCGTTTTGAGTCCTAGGACTACCCGGGGCCCTCCCGTGACACCTACCCCTAGCCCTCGGCCAACCCCTACCACTACCACTAGTCCTAGGCCTAACATGAGCCCTAAGACTAACACTGCCCGTGGGCATCAGCCAACCACAAGCCCTTCACCTAACCCTACCCCGAGCACTACCCCTCGCCCTAGGCGTACGCCTGGCACTACCTCTGGTCCTACCCCTACCCCTGGCCCTACAGCTCCCCCTACCCATAGGCCCTCCCCAATCCCTACTCCTAGACAGAGCTCCCACTCCTGGTCCTAGGCCTACTCTGTGGTTTACCCCGACACCCACCCCTTGCCCTTTGCCTACCCCAGCGCTATTCCTATCGCTCCCAATAGCCCTACCTCAAGCCCTAGACCAACGCCCAGTGCTCACTCTAGACTGAAGCCTAGACTTGCCCGTCGCCGACCAGTACACCTTGCCTACCGATAGCCAGAGCAGTAACCCGTGTCCTACGAAATCACCCTGGACCCACCCTTACCAACCCTCATCCAGCCCTACACCTGTTCCGAGTCCTAGAACTACCCGGAGCCATTTCGTGACACCTACCTCTAGCCCTCGGCCAACCCCTACCACTACCACTAGTCCTAGGCTTAACATGAGCCCTAACCCTAACACTGCCCGTGGGCCTCTGCCAAACACTAGCCCTTCAACTAACCCTACCCCGAGCACTACCCCTCGCCCTAGGCCTTCGCCTAGCACTACCTCTGGTCCTAACACTACCCTTGGCCATACAGCTCCCCCTACCCATAGGCCCACCGCCACCCCTACCCCTAGCCACAGCTCCCACTCCTGGCCCTAGGCCTACTCCGAGGTTTACCTCGACACCCACCCGTTGCCCTATGCCTACCCCAGCGCTACGCCTACCGCTCTCACGAACCCTAGCTCGGGCCCTAGACCAACGCCCATGGCTCCCTCTAGTCCGAGGCCTAGAACTTGCCCGTCGCTGACCAGTACACCTTGTCCTTCTTAGGGTTAGGGTTAGGGTTAGGGTTAGGGTTCGATTAGGGTTTAGGGTTAGGGCTAGGGTTTGTGTTGGTGTTAGGGTTAGGGTTAGGGTTAGGGTTAGGGTTAGGGTTGGTGTTAGGGTTAGGGTTAGGGTTAGGGTTAGGGTTAGGTTTAGGGTTAGGGTTGGTGTTAGGGTTAGGGTTAGGGTTAGGGTTAGGGTTAGGGTTGGTGTTAGGGTTAGGGTTAAGGTTAGGGTTAGGGTTGGTGTTAGGTATAGTGTTAGGGTTAGGGTTAGGGTTAGGGTTAGGGTTGGTGTTAGGGTTAGGGTTAGGGTTAGGGTTAGTGTTAGGGTTAGGGTTAGGGTTAGGGTTAGGATTAGGGTTAGGGTTGGTGTTAGGGTTAGTGTTAGGGTTAGGGTTAGGGTTGGTGTTAGGTATAGGGTTAGGGTTAAAGTTAGGGTTAGGGTTAGGGTTAGGGTTGGTGTTAGGGTTAGGGTTAGGGTTAGGTTTGGTGTTAGTGTTAGGGTTAGGGTTAGGGTTAGGGTTGCTTTTAGGTATAGGGTTAGGTTTACGGTTAGGGTTAGGTTTAGGGTTAGGGTTAGGGTTGGTGTTAGGGTTAGGGTTAGGGTTAGGGTTAGTGTTAGGGTTAGGGTTAGGGTTAGGTTACCCCGAGCACTACCCCTAGCCCTCGGCCATCCCCTACCACTACCACTAGTCCTAGGCCTAACATGAGCCCTAAGACTAACACTGCCCGTGGGCCTCAGCAAACCACTAGCCCTTCACCATCCCTACCCAGAGCACTACCCCTCGCCCTAGGCCTACGCCTAGCACTACCTCTGGTCCTACCCCTACCCATGGCCCTACAGCTCCCACTAACCATAGGCCCAACCAAATCCCTACCCCTACCCACAGCTCCAACTCCTGGCACAAGGCCAACTTCGAGGTTTACCCCGACACCCACCTTTTGCCCTATGCGTACACCAGCGCTACGCCTAACGCTCCCACTAGCCCTAGCTCGGGCCCTAGTCCAACGCCCAGTGCTCATCTAGTTTGAGGCCTAGCACTTGCCCGTCTCCGAACAGTACACCTTGCCCTACCGTTAGCCACATCAGTAACCCGTGTCCTACGAAATCACCCTGGACCCACCCTTACCAACCCTAATCCAGCCCTACACCTGTTCCGAGTCCGAGAACTACCCGGAGCCATTTGGTGACACCTACCCCTAGCCCTCGGCCAACCCCTACCACTACCACTAGTCCTAGGCTTAAAATGAGCCCTAACCCTAACACTGCACGTGGGCCTCTGCCAAACACTAGCCCTTCAACCTCCCTACCCCGAGCACTACCCCTCGCCCTAGGCCTTCGCCTAGCACTACCTCTGGTCCTACAACTACCCCTGGCCGTACAGCTCCCCCTACCCATAGGCCCACCCCCACCCCTACCCCTAGCTACAGCTCAAACTCCTGGCCCTAGGCCTACTCCGAGGTTTACCTCGACACCCACCCCTTGCCCTATGCCTACCCCAGCGCTACGCCTACCGCTCTCACTAGCCCTAGCTCGGGCCCTAGACCAACGCCCATGGCTCCCTCTAGTCCGAGGCCTAGAACTTGCCCGTCGCTGACCAGTACACCTTGCCCTTGTTAGGGTTAGGGTTAGGGTTAGGGTTAGGGTTGGATTAGGGTTTAGGGTTAGGGTTAGGGTTAGGGTTGGTGATAGGGTTAGGGTTAGGTTTAGGGTTAGCGTTGGTGTTAGGTTTAGGGTTAGGGTTAGGGTTAGGGTTAGGGTTAGGGTTAGGGTTGGTGTTAGGGTTAGGGTTAGGGTTAGGGTTAGGGTTAGGGTTAGGGTTAGGGTTAGGTATAGTGTTAGGGTTAGGGTTAGGGTTAGGGTTGGTGTTAGGGTTAGGGTTAGGGTTAGGGTTAGGGTTAGTGTTAGGGTTAGGGTTAGGGTTAGGGTTAGGATTGGTGTTAGGTATAGGGTTAGGGTTAAAGTTAGGGTTAGGGTTAGGGTTAGGGTTAGGGTTGGTGTTAGGGTTAGGGTTAGGGTTAGGGTTAGGTTTGGTGTTAGGGTTAGAGTAAGGGTTAGGGTTAGGGTTGGTGTTAGGTATAGGGTTAGGGTTAGGGTTAGGGTTAGGGTTAGGGTTAGGGTTAGTGTTAAAGTTAGGGTTAGGGTTAGGTTACCCCGAGCACTACCCCTCGCCCTAGGCTTACGCCTAGCACTACCTCTGGTCCTACCGCTACCCCTGGCCCTGCAGCTCCCATACCCATGGGCCCACCCCATCCCTACCCCTAGCCACAACTCCAACTCCTGGGCCAAAGCCTACTCCGAGGTTTACCTTGACTCCCACCCCTTGCTCTATGCCTACCCCAGCGCTACGCCTATGGCTCCCACTAGCCCTAGCTCGGTCCCTAGACCAACGCCCAGTGCTCATCTAGTCAGAGGTCTACCACTTGCCCGAGGCCGACCAGTACACCTTGCCCTACCGTTAACCAGTGCAGTAACCCGTGTCCTACGAAATCACCCTGGACTCACCCTTTCCACACCCTAATCCAGCTCTACACCTGTTCCGAGTCCTAGGACTACCCGGAGCCCTCGGGTGACACTTACCCCTAGCCCTCGGCCAACCCCTACCACTACCACTAGTCCTAGGCTTAACATGAGCCCTAACCCTAACACTGCCCGTGGGCCTCTGCCAACCACTAGCCCTTCAACTAACCCTACCCCGAGCACTACCCCTCGCCCTAGGCCTACGCCTAGCACTACCTCTGGTCCTACCCCTACCCCTGGCCTTACAGCTCCCCCTACCCCTGTCCCACCCCCATCCTTACCCCTAGCCAAAACTCCAACTCCTGGCCCAAAGCCTACTCCAAAGTTTATCCCGACACTCACCCCTTGTTCTATGCCTGTCCCAGCGTTACGCCTACCGCTCCCACTAGCCCTAGCTCGGGCCCTAGACCAACGCCCATGGCTCCCTCTAGTCCGAGGCCTAGAACTTGCTTGTCGCTGACCAGTACACCTTGCCCTTGTTAGGGTTAGGGTTAGGGTTAGGGTTAGGGTTAGGGTTAGGGTTAGGATTAGGGTTTAAGGTTAGGGTTAGGGTTAGGGTTGGTGTTAGGGTTAGGGTTAGGGTTAGGGTTGGTGTTAGGTTTAGGGATAGGGTTAGGGTTAGGGTTAGGGTTGGTGTTAGGGTTAGGGTTAGGGTTAGGGTTAGGGTTAGGATTAGGTTTAGGGTTGGTGTTAGGGTTAGGGTTAGGGTTAGGGTTAGGGTTGGTGTTAGGGTTAGGGTTAGGGTTAGGGTTAGGGTTGGTGTTAGGTATAGGGTTAGGGTTAGGGTTAGGGTTAGGGTTAGGGTTGGTGTTAGGGTTAGGTTTAGGGTTAGGGTTAGTGTTAGGGTTAGGGTTAGGGTTAGGATTAGGGTTAGGGTTGGTGTTAGGGTTAGGGTTAGGGTTAGGGTTAGGGTTGGTGTTAGGCATAGGGTTGGGGTTAGGGTTAGGGTTTGGGTTAGGGTTGGTGTTAGGGTTAGGGTTAGGGTTAGGGTTAGGGTTGGTGTTAGGGTTAGGGTTAGGGTTAGGGTTAGGATTGGTGTTAGGGTTAGGGTTAGGGTTAGGGTTAGGGTTAGGGTTAGGGTTAGGGTTAGGGTTAGGTTTAGGGTTGGTGTTAGGGTTAGGGTTAGGGTTAGGGTTAGTGTTAGTGTTAGGGTTAGGGTTAGGGTTAGGTTACCCCGAGCACTACCCCTCGCCCTAGGCCTATGCCTAGCACTACCTCTGGTCCTACCCCTACCCCTGTCCCTACAGCTCCCCCTACCCATAGGCCCACCCCCATCCCTACCCCTAGCCACAGCTCCCACTCCTGGTCCTAGGCCTACTCCGAGGTTTACCCCGACACCCAGTCCTTGCCCTTTGCCTACCCCAGCGCTACGCCTACCACTCCCACTAGCCCTACCTCGGGCCCTAGACCAACGCCCAGTGCTCACTCTAGTGCGAAGCCTAGCACTTGCCCGTCGCCAACCGGTACACCTTGCCCTACCGATAGCCAGAGCACTAACCCGTGTCCTACGAAATCACCCTAGACCCACCATTAGCCACACCCTAATCCAGCCCTACATCCGTTCGGAGTCCTAGGACTACCCGGAGTCCTCCCGTGACAGTTACCCCTAGCCCTCGCCCATCCCCTACCACTACCACTAGTCCTAGGCCTAACATGAGCCCTAAACCTAACACTGCCCATGGGCCTCTGCCAACCACTAGCCCTTCACCTAACCCTACCCCGAGCACTACCCATCGCCCTAGGCCTACGCCTAGAACTACCTCTGGTCCTTACCCTACCCCTGGCCCTACAGCTACCCCTACTTATAGGCCCACCCCCATCCCTACCCCTAGCCACAACTCCAACCTCTGGCCCAAAGCCTACTCCGAGGTTTACCCCGACACCCACCCCTTGCCCTATGCCTACCCCAGTGCTACGCCTACCGATCCCACTAGCCCCAGCTCGGGCCCTAGACCAACGCCCAGTGCTCCCTCTTGTTCGAGTCCTACCACCTGCCCGACGCCGACCAGTACACCTTGCCCTACCGTTAGCCAGAGCACTAACCCGTGTCTTACGAAATCACCCTGGACCCACCCTTACCACACCCTAATCCAGCCCTACACCCGTTTTGAGTCCTAGGACTACCCGCAGCTGTTTCATGACACCTACCCCTAGCCCTCGGCCAACCCCTACCACTACCACTAGTCCTAGGCGTAACATGAGCCCTAAGACTAACACTGCCTGTGGGCATCAGCCAACCACAAGCCCTTCACCTAACCCTATTCAGAGCACTACCCCTCGCCCTAGGCTAACGCCTAGCACTACCTCTGGTCCTACCGCTTCCCCTGGCCCTACAGCTCCCCCTACTTATAGGCCCACCCCCATCCCTACCCCTAGCCACAGCTCCAACTCCTGGCACTAGGCCTACTCCGAGGTTTACCCCGACACACACCCCTTGCCCTATGCCTACCCCAGCGCTATGCCTACCGCTCCCACAAGCCCAGGCTCGGGTTCTAGACCAACGCTCATGGCTCCCTCTAGTCCGAGGCCTAGACTTGCCCGTCGCTGACCAGTACACCTTGCCCTTGTTAGGGTTAGGGTTAGAGTTAGGGTTGTGTTAGGTCTAGGGTTAGGGTTAGGGTTAGGGTTAGGGTTAGGGTTGGTGTTAGGGTTAGGGTTAGGGTTAGGGTTAGTGTTGGTGTTAGGGTTAGGGTTTGGGTTAGAGTTAGGGTTGGTGTTAGGTTTAGGGTTAGGGTTACGGTTAGGGATACGGTTAGGGTTGGTGTTTGTGTTAGGGTTAGTGTTAGGATTAGGGTTAGGTTTACGGTTAGGTTACCCCGAGCACTACCCCTCGCCCTAGGCTTAC
Organism: Rhinolophus hipposideros; assembly: GCF_964194185.1. Classification (NCBI taxonomy): domain Eukaryota; kingdom Metazoa; phylum Chordata; class Mammalia; order Chiroptera; family Rhinolophidae; genus Rhinolophus; species Rhinolophus hipposideros. Next base: position 148,566 of record NW_027669143.1, on the reverse strand, counting down.
GCCTAGCACTACCTCTGGTCCTACCCCTACCCCTGGCCCTACAGCTCCCCCTACTCCTGGGCCAAACCCCATCCCTACTCCTAGCCAAAACTCCAACTCCTGGCCCAAAGTCTACTCCGAAGTTTACCCCGACACCAACCTTTTGCCCTATGCCTATCCCAGCGCTATGCCTACCGCTCCCACTAGCCCTAGCTCGGGCCCTAGACCAACGCCCAGTGCTCTCTCTAGTCAGAGGCCTACCACTTGCCCGAGGCCGACCAGTACACCTTGCCCTACCGTTAGCCAGAGCAGTTACCCATGTCCTACGAAATCACCCTGGACCCACCCTTACCACACCCTAATACAGCCCTACACCTGTTCCGAGTCCTAGGACTACCCGGAGCCATTTCGTGACAACTACCCTAGTACTCGGCCAACCCCTACCACTACCACTAGTCCTAGGCTTAACATGAGCCCAAAGCCTAACACTGCCCGTGGGCCTCTGCCAAACACTAGCCCTTCAACTAACCCTACATTGAGCACTACCCCTCGCCCTAGGCCTACGCCTAGCACTACCTCTGGTCCTATCACTACCGCTGGCCCTACAGCTCCCCCTACCCATAGGCCCACCCCCAACCCTACCACTAGCCACAGCTCCCACTCCTGGCCCTAGGCCTACTCTGAGGTTTACCTCGACACCCACCCCTTGCCATATGCCTACCCCAGCGCTACGCCTACCGCTCTCACTAGCCCTAGCTCGGGCCCTAGACCAACGCCCATTGCTCCCTCTAGTCCGAGGCCTAGAACTTGCCCGTCGCTGACCAGTACACCTTGCCCTTGTTAGGGTTAGGGTTAGGGTTAGGGTTAGGGTTAGGGTTAGGGTTAGGGTTAGGATTAGGGTTTAGGGTTAGGGTTAGGGTTAGGGTTGGTGTTAGGATTAGGGTTAGGGTTAGGGTTGGTGTTAGGTTTAGGGTTAGGGTTAGGGTTAGGTTTAGGGTTAGGGTTGGTGTTAGGGTTAGGGTTAGGGTTAGGGTTAGGGTTAGGGTTAGGATTAGGTTTAGGGTTGGTGTTAGGGTTAGGGTTAGGGTTAGGGTTAGGGTTAGGGTTGGTGTTAGGGTTAGGGTTAGGGTTAGGGTTGGTGTTAGGTATAGGTTTAGGGTTAGGGTTAGGGTTAGGGTTAGGTTTAGGGTTTAGGGTTAGGGTTAGTGTTAGGGTTAGGGTTAGGGTTAGGGTTAGGGTTTGGGTTAGGGTTAGGTTTGGTGTTAGTTTTAGGGTTAGGGTTAGGGTTAGGGTTAGGGTTGGTGTTAGGGTTAGGGTTAGTGTTAGGATTAGGGTTAGGTTTACGGTTAGTTACCCCGAGCACTACCCCTCGCCCTAGGCCTACGCCTAGCACTACCTCTGGTCCTCTCCCTACCCCTGGCCCTACAGCTCCCCCTACCCATAGGCCCACCGCCATCCCTATCCCTAGCCACAGCTCCCACTCCTGGTCCTAGGCCTACTCCGTGGTTTACCCCGACACCCACCCCTTGCCCTTTGCCTACCCCAGCGCTATGCCTACCGCTCCCACTAGCCCTACCTCGGGCCCTAGACCAACGCCCAGTGCTCACTCTAGTCCGAAGCCTATCACTTGCCCGTCGCCGACCAGTACACCTTGCCTACCGATAGCCAGAGCACTAACCCGTTTCCTACGAAATCAACCTGGACGCACCATTAGCCACACCCTAATCATGACCCACATCCGTTCGGAGTCCTAGGACTACCCGGAGCCCTCCCGTGACACCTACCCCTAGCCCTCGGCCATCCTTTACTACTACCACTAGTCCTAGGCCTAACATGAGTCCTAACCGTAACACTGTCCGTGGGCCTCTGCCAACCACTAGCCCTTCACATAACTCTACCCCGAGCACTACCCCTCGCCCTAGGCCTACGCCTAGCACTACCTCTGGTCTTACCGCTACCCCTGGCCCTACAGCTCCCCCTACCCATGGGCCCACCCCCATCCCTACCCCTAGCCACAATTCCAACTCCTGGGCCAAAGCCTACTCCGAGGTTTACCTTGACACCCACCCCTTGCCGTATGCCTACCCCAGCGCTACGCCTATTGCTCCCACTAGCCCTAGCTCGGGCCCTAAACCAACGCCCAGTGCTCATCTAGTCAGAGGCCTACCACTTTCCCGAGGCCGATCAGTACACCTTGCGCTACCGTTAGCCAGTGCAGTAACCCGTGTCCTACGAAATCACCCTGGACTCACCCTTACCACACCCTAATCCAGGCCTACACCTGTTCCGAGTCCTAGGAATACACGGAGCCCTCCCGAGACACCTACCCCTAGCCCTCGGCCAACCCCTACCACTGCCACTAGTCCTAGGATTAACATGAGCCCTAACCCTAACACTGCCCGTCGGCCTCTGCCAACCACTAGCCCTTAAACTAACCCTACCCTAGCACTACCCCTCGCCCTAGGCCTACGCCTAGCACTACCTCTGGTCCTCTCCCTACCCCTGGCCCTAAAGCTCCCCCTACCCATAAGCCCACCTCCATCCCTACCCATAGCCACAAGTCCCACTCCTGGTCCTAGGCCTACTCCGAGGTTTACCCCGACACCCACCCTTTGCCCTTTGCCTACCCCAGCGCTACGCCTACAGCTCTCACTAGCCCTACCTCGGGCCCTAGACCAACGCCCAGTGCTCACTCTAGTCCGAAGCCTAGCACTTCCCCGTCGCCAACCAGTACACCTTGCCGTACCGTTAGCCAGAGCAGTAACCCGTGTCCTCCGAAATCACCCTGGACCCACCATTAGCCACACCCTAATACAGCCCTATATCCGTTCGGAGTCCTAGGACTACCCGGAGCCCTCCCATGACAGTTACCCCTAGCCCTCGGCCATCCCCTACCACTACCACTAGTCCTAGGCCTAACATGAGCCCTAACCCTAACACTGCCCGTGGGCCTCTGCCAACCACTAGCCCTTTAACTAACCCTACCCCGAGCACTACCCCTAGCCCTAGGCCTACGCCTAGCACTACCTCTGGTCCTACCACTACCCCTGGCCCTACAGCTCCCCCTACCCATAGGCCCACCCCCACCCATACCCCTAGCCACAGCTCCCACTCCTGGGCCTAGGCCTACTCCGAGGTTTACCTCGACACCCACCCCTTGCCCTATGCCTACAACAGACTACGCCCACCGCTCACACTAGCCCTAGCTCGGGCCCTAGCCCAACGCCTATGGCTCCCTCTAGTCCGAGGCCTAGAACTTGCCCGTCGCTGACCAGTACACCTTGCCCTTGTTAGGATTAGGGTTAGGGTTAGGGTTAGGGTTTGGGTTAGGGTTTAGAGTTAGGGTTAGGGTTAGGGTTGGTGTTAGGGTTAGGGTTAGGGTTAGGGTTAGGGTTGGTGTTAGGTTTACGGTTAGGGTTAGGGTTAGTGTTAGGGTTAGGGTTAAGGTTGATGTTAGGGTTAGGGTTAGGGTTAGGGTTAGGGTGAGGGTTAGGTTACCCGAGCACTACCCCTCGCCTAGGCCTACGCCTAGAACTCCCTCTGGTGCTACACCTACCCCTGACCCTACAGATTCCCCTACCCATAGGCCCACCCCGTTCCCTACCCCTACCCACAGCTCCCACTCCTGGTCCTAGGCGTACTCAGAGGTTTACACCGACACCAAACCCTTGCCCTTTGCCTACCCCAGCGCTACGCCTACCGCTCCCACTAGCCCTACCTCGGGCCCTAGACCAACGCCTAGTGCTCACTCTAGTCCGAAGCCTATCAGTTGCCCGACGCCGACCAGTACACCTTGCCCTACCGATAGCCAGAGCACTAACCCGTGTCCTACGAAATCACCTTGGACGCACCATTAGCCACACCCTAATCATGACCCACATCCGTTCGAAGTCCTAGGACTACCCGGAGCCCTCCAGGGACACCTACCCCTAGACCTCGGCCTTCCTTTACTACTACCACTAGTCCTAGGCCTAACATGAGCCCTAACCTTAACACTGCCCGTGGGCCTCTGCCGACCACTAGCCCTTCACCTAACTCTACCCTGAGCACTACCCCTCGCCCTAGGCCTACGCCTAACACTACCTCTGGTCCTACCCCTACCCCTGGCCCTACAGCTCCCCCTACCCATAGGCCCACCCCCATCCCTACCTCTAGCCACAACTCCAACTCCTGGCCCAAAGCCTACTCCGAGATTTACCCCGACACCCACCCTTTCCCCTATGCCTACCCCAGCGCTACGCCTACCGCTCTCACTAGCCCTAGCTCGGGCCCTAGACCAACGCCCATGGCTCCCTCTAGTCCGAGACCTAGAACTTGCCCGTCGCTGACCAGTACACCTTGCCCTTGTTAGGGTTAGGGTTAGGGTTAGGGTTAAGATTAGGGTTTAGGGTTAGGGTAAGGGTTAGGGTTGGTGTTAGAGTTAGGGTTAGGGTTAGGGTTAGGGTTGGTGTTACGTTTAGGGTTAGGGTTAGGGTTAGGGTTAGGGTTGGTGTTAGGTATAGGGTTAGGTTTAGGGTTAGGGTTAGGTTTAGTGTTGGTGTTAGGTTTAGGGTTAGGGTTAGGGTTAGGGTTAGTGTTAGGGTTAGGGTTAGGGTTAGGGTTAGGATTAGGGTTAGGGTTGGTGTTAGGGTTAGGGTTAGGGTTAGGGTTAGGGTTGGTGTTAGGCATAGGGATAGGGTTAGGGTTAGGGTTAGGGATAGGGTTGGTGTTAGGGTTAGGGTTAGGGTTAGGGTTAGGGTTGGTGTTAGGGTTAGGGTTAGGGTTAGGATTAGGGTTAGGGTTGGTGTTAGGGTTAGGGTTAGGATTAGAATTAGGGTTGGTGTTAGGGTTAGGGTTAGGGTTAGGGTTAGGGTTGGTGTTAGGGTTAGGGTTAGGGTTAGGGTTAGGGTTGGTGTTAGGGATAGGGTTAGGGTTAGGGTTAGGGTTAGGGTTAGGGTTGGTGTTAGGGTTAGGGTTAGGGTTAGGGTTAGGGTTTGTGTTAGGTTTAGGGTTAGGGTTAGGGTTAGGGTTAGGGTTAGGGTTAGGGTTGGTGTTAGGGTTAGGGTTAGGGTTAGGGTTAGGGTTAGGTTTAGGGTTTAGGGTTAGGGTTAGGGTTAGGGTTGGTGTTAGAGTTAGGGCTTGGGTTAGGGTTAGGGTTGGTGTTAGGTTTAGGGTTAAGGTTACGGTTAGGGTTAGGGTTGGTGTTAGGGGTAGGGTTAGTGTTAGGATTAGGGTTAGGTTTACGGTTAGGTTACCCTGAGCACTACCCCTCGCCCTAGGCCTACGCCTAGCACTACCTCTGATCCTACCCCTACCCCTGGCCCTACAGCTCCCCCTACCCATAGGCCCATCGCCATCCCTATCCCTAGCCACAGCTCCCACTCCTGGTCCTAGGCCTACTCCGTGGTTTACCCCGACACTCACCCCTTGCCCTTTGCCTACCCCAGCGCTATGTTTACCGCACCCAATAGCCCTACCTCAGGCCCTAGACCAACGCCCAGTGCTCACTCTAGTCCGAAGCCTAGCACTTGCCCGTCGCCGACCAGTACACCTTGCCTACCGATAGCCAGAGCACTAACCCGTGTACTACGAAATCACCCTGGACGCACCATTAGCCACACCCTAATCATGACCCACATCCGTTCGGAGTCCTAGGACTACCCGGAGCCCTCCCGTGACACCTACCACTAGCCCTCGGCCATCCTTTACTACTACAACTAGTCCTAGGCCTAACATGAGCCCTAACCGTAACACTGCCCGTGGGCCTCTGCCAACCACTAGCCCTTCACGTAACCCTACACCGAGCACTACCCCTCGCCCTAGGCCTACGCCTAGCACTACCTCTGGTCCTACCCCGACCCCTGGCCCTACAGCTCCCCCTACCCATAGGCCCACCCCCATCCCTACCCCAAGCCACAACTCCAACTTTTGGCCCAAAGCCTACTCCGAAATTTACCCCGACACCCACCCTTTGCCCTATGCCTACCCCAGTGCTACGCCTAACGCTCCCACTAGCCCTAGCTCGGGCCCTAGACCAACGCCCAATGCTCCCTCTAGTCCGAGGCCTAGCACTTGCCCGACGCCGACCAGTACACCTTGCCCTACCTTTAGCCATAGCACTAACCTGTGTCCTAAGAAATCACCTTGGACCCACCCTTACCACACCCTAATACAGCCCTACACCTGTTCCGAGACCTAGGACTACTCGGAGCCATTTCGTGACACCTACCCCTAGTCCTCGGCCAACCCCTACCACTACCACTAGTTCTAGGCTTAGCATGAGCCCTAACCCTAACACTGCCCATGGGCCTCTGCCAAACACTAGCCCTTCAACTAACCCTACCCCGAGCACTACCCCTCGCCCTAGGCCTACGCCTACCACTACCTCTGGTCCTACCACTACCCCTGGCCCTACAGCTCCCCCTACCCATAGGCCCACCCCCAACCCTACCACTAGCCACAGCTCCCACTCCTGGCCCTAGGCCTACTCCGAGGTTTACCTCGACACCCACCCCTTGCCCTATGCCTACCCCAGCGCTACGCCTACCGCTCTCACTAGCCCTAGCTCGGGCCCTAGACCAACGCCCATGGCTCCTTCTAGTCCAAGGCTAGAACTTGCCCGTCGCTGACCAGTACACCTTGCCCTTGTTAGGGTTAGGGTTAGGGTTAGGGTTAGGGTTAGGATTAGGTTTTAGGGTTAGGGTTAGGGTGAGGTTGGTGTTAGGGTTAGGGTTAGGGTTAAGGTTTGGGTTGGTGTTAGGTTTAAGGTTAGGGTTAGTGTTAGGGTTACGGTTAGGGTTGGTGTTAGGGTTAGGGTTAGGGTTAGGGTTAGGGTTAGTGTTAGGATTAGGGTTAGGGTTGGTGTTATGGTTAGGGTTAGGGTTAGGGTTAGGGTTAGGGTTAGGGTTGGTGTTAGGGTTAGGGTTAGGGTTAGGGTTAGGGTTGGTGTTAGGTATAGGGTTAGGGTTAGGGTTAGGGTTAGGGTTAGGGTTGGTGTTAGGGTTAGGGTTAGGGTTAGGGTTAGTGTTAGGGTTAGGGTTAGGGTTAGGGTTAGGGTTAGGATTAGGGTTAGGGTTGGTGTTAGGGTTAGGGTTAGGGTTAGGGTTAGGGTTCGTGTTAGGCATAGGAGTAGGGTTAGGTTACCCCGAGCACTACCCCTCGCTCTAGGCCTACGCCTAGCACTACCTCTGGTCCTACCACTACCCCTGTCCCTACAGCTCCCCCTAACCATAGGCACACCCCCACCCCTACCCCTAGCCACAGCTCCCACTCCTGGCCCTAGGACTACTCCGAGGTTTACCTCGACACCCACCCCTTGCCCTATGCCTACCCCAGCGCTACGCCTAACGCTCCCACTAGCCCTAGCTCGGGCCCTAGACCAACGCCCATGGCTCCCTCTAGTCCGAGGCCTAGAACTTGCCCGTCGCTGAATAGTACACATTGCCCTTGTTAGGGTTAGGGTAAGGGTTAGGGTTATTGTATAGGGTTAGGGTTAGGGTTAGGGTTGGTGTTAGGTTTAGGATTAGGATTAGGGTTAGGGTTGGTGTTAGGGTTAGGGTTGGTGTTAGGGTTAGTGTTAGGATTAGGGTTAGGGTTGGTGTTAGGGTTAGGGTTAGGGTTAGGGTTAGGGTTAGGTCACCCAGAGCACTACCCCTCGCCCTAGGCGTACGCCTGGCACTACCTCTGGTCCTACCCCTTCCCCTGGCCCTACAGCTTCCCCTACACATAGGCCCACCCCCATCCCTACCCCTAGACACAGCTCCCACTCCTGGTCCTAGGCCTACTCCGAGGTTTACCCCGACACCCACCCCTTGCCCTTTGCCTACCATAGCGCTACGTCTACCGCTCCCACTAGCCCTACCTCGGGCCCTAGACCAACGCCCAGTGCTCACTCTAGTCCGAGCCTAGCACTTGCCCGTCACCGACCAATACACCCTGCCCTACCGAAAGCCAGATCACTAACCCTTGTCCTACGAAATCACCCTGGACCCACCATTAGCCACACCCTAATCATGCCCCACATCCGTTCGAAGTCCTAGGACTACCCGGAGCCCTCCCGTGACACCTAAACTAGCCCTCGGCCAACCCCTACCACTACCACTAGTCCTAGGCCTAACATGAGCCCTAACCCTAAAACTGCCCGTGGGCCTCTGCCAACAACTAGCCCTTCACCTAAATTTACCCAGAGCACTACCCCTCTCCCTAGGCCTACGCCTAGCACTACCTCTGGTCCTACCGCTACCCCTGGCCCTACAGCTCCCCCTACCCATAGGCTTAACCAAATCCCTACACCTAGGCACAGCTCCAACTCCTGGCCCTAGGCCTACGTTGAGGTTTACCCCGACACCCACCCCTTGCCCTATGCCTAGCCCAGCGCTACGCCTACCGCTCCCACTAGCCCTAGCTCGGGCCCTAGACCAACGCCCAGTGCTCCCTCTAGTCAGAGGCCTACCACTTGCCCGAGGCCGACCAGTACACCTTGCCCTACCGTTAGCCAGAGCAGTAACACGTGTCCTACGAAATCACCCTGGACCCACCCTTACCACACCCTAATCCAGCCTTACACCTGTTCCGAGTCCTAGGACTACCCGGAGCCCTCCCGTGACACCGACCCCTAGCCCTCGGCCAACCCCTACAACTACCACTAGTCCTACGCTTAACATGAACCCTAACCCTAACACTGCCCGTGGGCCTCTGCCAACCACTAGCCCTTTAACTAACCCTACCCCGAGCACTTCCCCTAGCCCTAGGCCTACGCCTAGCACTACCTCTGGTCCTACCACTACTCCTGGCCCTACAGCTCCCCCTACCCATAGGCCCACCCCCACCCCTACCCCTAGCCACAGCTCCCACTCCTGGGCCTAGGCCTACTCCGAGGTTTACCTCGACACCCACCCCTTGCCCTATGCCTACCACAGACTATGCCTACCGCTCCCACTAGCCCTAGCTCAGGACCTAGACCAACGCCTATGGCTCCCTCTAGTCCGAGGCCTAGAACTTGCCCGTTGCTGACCAGTACACCTTGCTCTTGTTAGGGTTAGGGTTAGGGTTAGGGTTAGGGTTAGGGTTTGGGTTAGGGTTTAGAGTTAGGGTTAGGGTTAGGGTTGGTGTTAGGGTTTGGGTTAGGGTTAGGGTTCGGGTTGGTGTTAGGTTTACGGTTAGGGTTAGAGTTAGTGTTAGGGTTAGGGTTAAGGTTGGTGTTAGGGTTAGGGTTAGGGTTAGGGTTAGGGTTAGGGTTAGGTTACCCGAGCACTACACATCGCCCTAGGCCTACGCCTAGCACTACCTCTGGTTATACCACTACACCTGGCCCTAAAGCTCCCCCTACCCATAGGCAAACTTTCATCCCTAACCCTAGCCACAGCTCCCACTCCTGGTCCTAGGCCTACTCCGAGGTTTACCCCGACACCCACCCCTTGCCCTTTGCCTACCTAAGCACTACTCCTACCGCTCCCACTAGCCGTAGCTCGGGCCCTAGACGAACGCCCAGTGCTCCTTCTAGTCCGAGGCCTACCACTTGTCCGACGTCGACCAGTGCAGCTTGCCCTACCGTTAGCCAGAGCACTAACCCGTGTCCTACGAAATCACCCTGGATCCACCCTTACCACACTTTAATCCAGCCCTACACCCGTTCCGAGTCCTAGGACTACCCGGAGCTCTCCCGTGACACCTACCCCTAGCCCTCGGCCATCCCCTACCACTACCACTAGTCCTAGGCCTAACATGAACCCTAACCCTAACACTGCCCGTGGGCCTCTGCCAACCACTAGCCCTTTAACTAATTCTACCCCGAGCACTACCCCTCGCCCTAGGCCTACGCCTGGCACTACCTCTGGTTTTACCACTACACCTGGCCCTACATCTCCCCCTACCCATAGGCCCACCCCCACCCCTACCCCTAGCCACAGCTCCCATTCCTGGCCCTAGGCCTACTCCGAGGTTTACCTCGACACCCACCCCTTGCCCTATGCCTACCCCAGCGCTACGCCTACCGCTCCCACTAGCCCTAGCTCGGGCCCTAGACCAACGCCCATGGCTCCCTCTAGTCCGATGCCTAGAACTTGTCCGTCGCTGACCAGTACACCTTGCCCTTGTTAGGGTTAGGGTTAGGGTTAGGGTTAGGGTTAGGGTTTAGGGTTAGTGTTAGGGTTAGGGTTGGTGTTAGGGTTAGAGTTAGGGTTAGGGTTACGGTTAGTGTTAGGTTTAGGGTTAGGGTTAGGGTTAGGGTAGGGTTAGGGTTAGGGTTGGTGTTAGGGTTTGGGTTAGGGTTAGGGTTAGGGTTAGGGTCAGGTTACCTTGAGCACTACCCCTCGTCCTAGGCCTACGCCTAGAACTACCTCTGGTCCTACACCTACCCCTGGCCCTACAGATTCCCCTACCCATAGGCCCACCCCCATCCCTACCCCTAGCCACAGCTCCCACTCCTGGTCCTAGGCCTACTCTGAGGTTTACCCCGACACCCACCCCTTGCCCTTTGCCTACCCCAGCGCTACGCCTACCGCTCCCACTAGCCCTGCCTCCGGCCCTAGACCAACGCCCAGTGCTCACTCTAGTCCGAAGCCTAGCAATTGCCCGACGCCGACCAGTACACCTTGCCCTACCGATAGCCAGAGCACTAACCCGTGTCCTACGAAATCACCCTGGACCCACCATTAGCCACACCCTAATCCAGCCCTACATCCGTTCAAAGACCTAGGACTACCCGGAGCCCTCCCGTGACACCTACCCCTAGCCCTCGGCCATCCCCTACCAATACCACTAGTCCTAGGCCTAACATGAGCCCTAACCCTAACACTGACCGTGGGCCTCTGCCAACCACTAGACCTTCACCTAACCCTTCCCCGAGCACTACCCTTCGCCCTAGGCCTACGCCTAGCACTACCTCTTTTCCTACTCCTACCGCTGGCCCTACAGCTCCCCCTACCCATAGGCCCACCCCCATCCCTACCCCTAGCCACAACTCCAACTCCTGGCCGAAAGCCTACTCTGAGGTTTTCCCGACATCCAACCCTTGCCTTATGCCTACCCCAGTGCTACGCCTACCGCTCCCACTAGCCCTAGCTCGGGCCCTAGACCAACGCCCAAGCTCCCTCTAGTCCGAGGCCTACCACTTGCCCGACGCCTTGCCCTACCGTTAGCCAGAGCACTAACCCGTGTCCTACAAAATCGCCCTGGACCCACCCTTACCACACCCTAATCCCGCCCTACACCTGTTCCGAGTCCTAGGACTACCCGGAGCCCTCCCGTGACACCTACCTCTAGCCCTCGGCCAACCCCTACCACTACCACTAGTCCTAGGCTTAACATGAGCCCTAACCCTAACACTGCCCGTGGGACTCTGCCAACCACTAGCCCTTCAACTAACCCTACCCTGACCACTACCCCTCGCCCTAGGCCTACGCCTAGCACTATCTCTGGTCCTACCACTAACCCTGCCCCTCAGCTCCCCCTACCCATAGGCCCACCCCCACCCCTACTTCTAGCCACAGCTCCCACTCCTGGGCCTAGGCCTACTCCGAGGTTTACCTCGACACCCACCCCTTGCCCTATGCCTACCACAGCGCTACGCCTACCGCTCCCACTAGCCCTACCTCGGGACCTAGACCAACGCCTATGGCTCCCTCTAGTCCGAGGCCTAGAAATTGCCCGTCGCTGACCAGTACACCTTGCCCTTGTTAGGGTTAGGGTTAGGTTTAGGGTTTAGGGTTAGGGTTAGGGTTATGGTTGGTGTTAGGGTTAGGGTTAGGGTTAGGGTTAGGTTTGGTGTTAGGTTTAGGGTTAGGGTTAGAATTAGTGTTAGGGTTAGGGTTAAGGTTGGTGTTAGGGTTAGGGTTAGGGTTAGGGTTCGGTTACCCGAGCACTACACCTCGCCCTAGGCCTACGCCTAGTACTACCTCTGGTCCTACCCCTACCCCTGGCCCTACAGCTCCCCCTACCCATAGGCAAAACTTCATCCCTACCCCTAGCCACAGCTCCCACTACTGGTCCTAGGCCTTCTCCGAGGTTTACCCCGACACCCACCCCTTGCCCTTTGCCTACCCCAGGACTACTCCTACCGCTCCCACTAGTTCTAGCTCGGGCCCTAGACCAACGCCCAGTGCTCCCTCTAGTCAGAGGCCTACCACTTGCCCGATGCCGACCAGTACACCTTGCCCTACCTTTAGCCAGAGCAGTAACCCGTGTCCTACGAAATCACCCTGGACCCACCCTTACCACACCCTAATCCAGCCTTACACCTGTTCCGAGTCCTAGGACTACCCGGAGCCCTCCCGTGACACCTACCCCTAGCCCTCGGCCAACCCCTACCACTACCACTAGTCCTAGGCTTAACATGAGCCCTAACCCTAACACTGCCCATGGGCCTCTGCCAAACACTAGCCCTTTAACTAACCCTACCCCGAGCACTACCCCTCGCCTTAGGCCTACGCCTAGCACTACCTCTGGTCCTACCACTACCCCTGGCCCTACAGCTCCCCCTACCCATAGGCCCACACAAATTCCTACCCCTAGCCACAGCTCCAAATCCTGGCCCTAGGCCTACTTTCAGGTTAACCCCGACACCCACCCCTTGCCCTATGCCTACCCCAGCGCTACGCCTATCGCTCCCACTAGCCCTAGCTTTGGCCCTAGACCATCTCCCAGTGCTCATCTAGCCCGAGGCCTAGCACTAGCCTGTCGCCGACCAGGACACCTTGACCTACCCTTAGCCAGAGCACTAAGCCGTGTCCTACGAAATCACCCTGGACCCATCCTTACCACACCCTAATCCAGCCCTACACCTGTTCCGAGTCCTAGGACTACCCGGGGCCCTCCCGGGACACCTACCCCTAGCCCTCGGCTAATCCCTACCACTACCACTCGTCCTAGGTTTAACATGAGCCCTAACCCTAACACTGCCCGTGGGCCTCTGCCAACCACTAGCCCTTCAACTAACCCTACCTCGAGCACTACCCCTCGCCCTAGGCCTACGCCTAGCACTACCTCTGGTCCTACGGCTAACCCTGGCCCTACAGCTCCCCCTACTCATGGGCCCACCGCCATCCCTACCCCTAGCCACAGCTCCCACTCCTGCTCCTTGGCCTACTCCGAGGTTTACCCCGACACCCACCCCTTGCCCTTTGCCTACCCCAGCGCTACGTCTCCCGCTCCCACTAGCCCTACCTCGGGCCCTAGACCAACGCCCAGTGCTCATTCTATTCAGAAGCCTAGCACTTGCCCGTCACCGACCAGTACACCTTGCCTTACCGATAGCCAGAGCACTAACCCTTGCCCTAAGAAATCACCCTGGACCCACCTTTAGCCACACCCTAATCATAACCCACATCCGTTCGGAGTCCTAGGACTACACAGAGCTCTCCCGTGACACCTACCCCTAGCCCTCGGCCATTTCCTACCACTACCACTAGTCCTAGGCCTAACATGAGCCCTAACCCTAACACTCTCCGTGGGCCTCTGCCAACCACTAGCGCTTCACCTAACCCTACCCCGAGCACTACCCATCGCCCTAGGCCTACGCCTAGAACTACCTCTGGTCCTAACCCTACCCTTGGCTCTACAGCTCCCCGTACCCATAGGCCCACCCCCATCCCTACCCCTAGCCACAACTCCAACTCCTGGCCCAAAGCCTACACCGAGGTTTACCCCAACACCCACCCCTTGCCCTATGCCTACTCCAGTGCTACGCCTACCGCTCCCACTAGCCCTAGCTCGGGCCCTAGACCAACGCCCTGTGCTCCCTCTAGTCCGAGGCCTACCACTTGCCCGACGCCGACCAGTACACCTTGCCCTACCGTTAGCTATAGCACCAACCCGTGTTTTATGAAATCACACTGGACCCACCCTTACCACACCCTAATCCAGCCCTACAACCGTTCCGAGTCTTAGGACTACACGGAGCTCTCCCGTGACACCTACCCCTAGCCCTCGGCCAACCCCTACCACTACCACTAGTCCTAGGTCTAACATGAGCCCTAACCCTAACACTGCCCGTGGGCCTCTGCCAACCACTAGCCCTTCACCTAACCATACCCAGAGCACTACCCCTCGCCCTAGGCCTACGCCTAGCACTACTTCTGGTCCTACCGCTATTCCTGGCCCTACAGCTCCCTCTACCTATAGGCCCACCCAAATCCCTACCCCTAGCCACAGCTCCAACTCCTGGCCCTAGGCCAACATTGAGGTTTACCCCGAAACCACCCCTTACCCTATGCCTACCCCAGCGCTACGCCTATCGCTCCCACTAGCCCTAGTTCGGGCCCTAGACGAACGCCCAGTGCTCATCTAGTCCGACGCCTAGCACTTGCCTGTCGCCGACCAGTACACCTTGAGCTACCGTTAGCCAGAGCACTAAGCCGTGTCCTACGAAATCACCCTGGACCCACCCTTAGCCACACCCTAATTTAGCCCTACACCTGTTCCGAGTTGTAGGACTACCCGGGGCCCTCCCGTGACACCTACACCTAGCCCTCGGCCAACCCCTACCACTACCACTCGTCCTAGGCCTAACATGAGCCCTAACCCTAACACTGCCAGTGGGCCTCTGCCAACCACTAGGCCTTTAACTAACCCTACCCCTAGCACTACCCCTCGCCCTAGGCCTACGCCTAACACTACCTCTGGTCCTTCCCCTACCCCTGGCCCTACAGCTCCCCCTACCCATAGGCCCAACCCACCCCTACCCCTAGCCACAGCTCCCACTCCTGTGCCTAGGCCTACTCCGAGGTTTACCTCGACACCCACCCCTTGCCCTATGCCTACCCCAGCGCTACGCCTACCGCTCCCACTAGCCATAGCTCGGGCCCTAGACCAACGCCCATGGCTCCCTTTAGTCCGAGGACTAGATCTTGCCCGTCGCTGACCAGTACACCTTGCCCTTGTTAGGGTTAGGATTAGGGTTAGGGTTAGGGTTAGGGTTTAGGGTTAGTGTTAGGGTTAGGGTTGGTGTTAGGGTTAGAGTTAGGGTTAGGGTTACGGTTAGTGTTAGGTTTAGGGTTAGGGTTATGGTTAGGGCTAGCGTTAGGGTTGGTGTTAGGGTTTGGGTTAGGGATATGGTTATGGTTAGGGTTAGGGTTAGGGTTCGGGTCAGGTTACCTTGAGCACTACCCCTCGTCCTAGGCCTACGCCTAGAACTACCTCTGGTCCTACACCTACCCCTGGCCCTACAGATTCCCCTACCCATAGGACCACCCCCATCCCTACCCCTAGCCACAGCTCCCACTCCTGGTCCTAGGCCTACTCTGAGGTTTACCCCGACACCCACCCCTTGCCCTTTGCCTACCCCAGCGCTACGCCTACCGTTCCCACTAGCCCTACCTCGGGCCCTAGACCAACGCCCAGTGCTCACTCTAGTCCGAAGCCTAGCAATTGCCCGACGCCGACCAGTACACCTTGCCCTACCGTTAGCCAGAACACTAACCCGTGTCCTACGAAATCACCCTGGACCCACCCTTACGACACCCTAATCCAGCCCTACACCTTTTCCGAGTCCTAGGACTACCCGGAGCCCTCCCGTGACACCTACCCCTAGCCCTCGGCCAAACCCTACCACTACCACTAGTCCTAGGCTTAACATGAGCCCTAACCCTAACACTGCCCGTGGGCCTCTGCCAACCACTAGCCCTAAAACTAACCCTACCCCGAGCACTACCCCTCGCCCTAGGCCTACGCCTAGCACTACCTCTGGACCTACCCCTACACCTGGCCCTACAGCTCCCCCTACCCATAGGCCCACCCCCACCCCTACCCCTAGCCACAGCTCCCACTCCTGGCCCTAGGCCTACTCCGAGGTTTACCTCGACACCCACCCCTTGCCCTATGCCTACCACAGACTACGCCTACCGATCCCACTAGCCCTAGCTCGGGACCTAGACCTACGCCTATGGCTCCCTCTAGTCCGAGGCCTAGAACTTGCCCGTCGCTGACCAGTACACCTTGCCCTTGTTAGGGTTAGGGTTAGGGTTAGGGTTAGGGTTTAGTGTTAGGGTTAGGGTTATGGTTGGTGTTAGCGTTAGGGTTAGGGTTAGGGTTAGGGTTGGTGTTAGGTTTACGGTTAGGGTTAGAGTTAGTGTTAAGGTTAGGGTTAAGGTTGGTGTTAGGGTTAGGGTTAGGGTTAGGGTTAGGGTTAGGGTTAGGGTTAGGTTACCCAAGCACTACACATCGCCCTAGGCCTACGCCTAGCACTACCTCTTGTTATACCACTACTCCTGGCCCTACAGCTCCCCCTACCCATAGGCAAACTTTCATCCCTACCCCTAGCCTCAGCTCCCACTCCTGGTCCTAGGCCTACTCCGAGGTTAACCCCGACACCCACCCCGTGCCCTTTGCCTACCCAAGCACTACTCCTACCGCTCCCACTAGCCCTAGCTCGGGCCCAAGACGAACGCCCAGTGTTCCTTCTAGTCCGAGGCCTACCACTTGCCCGAGGCCGAACAGTGCAGCTTGCCCTACCGTTAGCCAGAGCACTAACCCGTGTCCTACGAAATCACCCTGGACCCACCCTTACCACACCCTAATCCAGCCCTACACCCGTTCCGAGTCCTAGGACTACCCGGAGCTCTCCCGTGACACCTACCCCTAGCCCTCGGCCATCCCCTACCACTACCACTAGTCCTAGGCCCAACATGAGCCCTAACCCTAACACTGCCTGTGGGCCTCTGCCAACCACTAGCCCTTCACCTAACCCTACCCCGAGCACTACCCCTCGCCGTAGGAATACGCCTAGCACTACCTCTGGTCCTACCGCTACCCCTGGCCCTACAGCTCCCCCTACCCATGGGCCCACAACCATCCCTACCCCTAGCCACAACTCCAACTCCTGGGCCAAAGCCTACTCCGAGGTTTACCCCGACACCCACCCCTTGCCCTATGCCTACCCCAGCGCTACGCCTATCGCTCCCACTAGCCCTAGTTCGGGCCCTAGACGAACGCCCAGTGCTCATCTAGTCCGACGCCTAGCACTTGCCTGTCGCCGACCAGTACACCTTGAGCTACCATTAGCCAGAGCACTAACCCGTGTCCTACGAAATCACCCTGGACGCACCATTAGCCACACCCTAATCATGACCCACATCCGTTCGGAGTCCTAGGACTACCCGGAGCCCTCCCGGGACACCTACCCCTAGCCCTCGGCCATCCTTTACTACTACCATTAGTCCTAGGCCTAACATGAGCCCTAACCGTAACACTGCCCGTGGGCCTCTGCCAACCACTAGCCCTTCACCTAACTTTACCCCGAGCACTACCTCTCGCCCTAGACCTACGCCTAGCACTACCTCTGGTCCTACCCCTACCCCTGGCCCTACAGCTCACCCTACCCATAGGCCCACCCCCATCCCTACCCCTAGCCACAACTCCAACTCCTGGCCCAAAGCCTACTCCGAGGTTTACCCCGACACCCACCCTTTGCCCTATGCCTACCCCAGTGCTACGCCTAACGCTCCCACTAGCCCTAGCTCGGGCCCTAGACCAACGCCCAGTGCTCCCTCTAGTCCGAGGCCTACCACTTTCCCGACGCCGACCAGTACACTTTGCCCTACCTTTAGCCATAGCACTAACCCGTGTCCTACGAAATCACCCTGGACCCACCCTTACCACACCCTAATACAGCCCTACACCTGTTCTGAGTCCTAGGACTACCCGGAGCCATTTCGTGACACCTACCCCTAGTCCTCGGCCAACCCCTACCACTACCACTAGTCCTAGGCTTAACATGAGCCCTAACCCTAACACTGCCCGTGGGCCTCTGCCAAACACTAGCCCTTCAACTAACCCTACCCCGAGCACTACCCCTCGCCCTAGGCCTACGCCTAGCAGTACCTCTGGTCCTACAACTACCCCTGGCCCTACAGCTCCCCCTACCCATAGGCCCACCCCCAACCCTACCACTAGCAACAGCTCCCACTCCTGGCCCTAGGCCTACTCCGAGGTTTACCTCGAAACCCACCCCTTGCCCTATGCCTACCCCAGCGCTACGCCTACTGCTCTCACTAGCCCTAGCTCGGGCCCTAGACCAAGCCCATGGCTCCCTCTAGTCCGAGGCCTAGAACTTGCCCGTCGCTGACCAGTACACCTTGCCCTTGTTAGGGTTAGGGTTAGGGTTAGGGTTAGGGTTAGGGTTAGGGTTTAGGGTTTAGGGTTAGGGTTAGGGTTAGGGTTGGTGTTAGGTATAGGGTTAGGGTTAGGGTTAGGGTTGGTGTTAGGGTTAGGGTTAGGGTTAGGGTTAGGTTTATGGTTAGGGTTAGGGTTAATGTTAGGGTTAGGGTTAGGGTTAGGGTTAGGGTTAGGATTAGGGTTAGGGTTGGTGTTAGGGTTAGGGTTAGGGTTAGGGTTAGGGTTAGGGTTGGTGTTAGGGTTAGGGTTAGGGTTAGGGTTAGGGTTGGTGTTAGGGTTAGGGTTAGGGTTAGGGTTAGGGTTAGGATTAGGGTTTAGGGTTAGGGTTAGGGTTAGGGTTGGTGTTAGGGTTAGGGTTAGGGTTAGGGTTAGGGTTGGTGTTAGGTTTAGGGTTAGGGTTAGGGTTAGGGTTAGGGTTAGGGTTAATGTTAGGGTTAGGGTTACGGTTAGGGTTAGGGTTAGGATTAGGGTTAGGGTTGGTGTTAGGGTTAGGGTTAGGGTTAGGGTTAGGGTTAGGGTTGGTGTTAGGGTTAGGGTTAGGGTTAGGGTTAGGGTTGGTGTTAGGTATAGGGTTAGGGTTAGGGTTAGGGTTAGGGTTAGGGTTGGTGTTAGGGTTAGGGTTAGGGTTAGGGTTAGTGTTAGGGTTAGGGTTAGGATTAGGGTTAGGATTAGGGTTAGGGTTGGTGTTAGGGTTAGGGTTAGGGTTAGGGTTAGGGTTGGTGTTAGGCATAGGGTTAAGGTTAGGGTTAGGGTTAGGTTTGGTGTTAGGGTTAGGGTTAGGGTTAGGGTTAGGGTTGGTGTTAGGGTTAGGGTTAGGGTTGGTGTTAGGGTTAGGGTTAGGGTTAGGGTTAGGGTTAGGGTTAGGGTTAGGGTTAGGGTTGGTGTTAGGGTTAGGGTTAGGGTTAGGGTTGGTGTTAGGGTTACGGTTAGGGTTAGGGTTAGGGTTGGTGTTAGGTATAGGGTTAGGGTTAAAGTTAGGGTTAGGGTTAGGGTTAGGTTTAGGGTTGGTGTTAGGTTTAGGGTTAGGGTTAGGGTTGGTGTTAGGGTTAGGGTTAGGGTTGGTGTTAGGGTTAGGGTTAGGGTTAGGGTTAGGGTTTGGGTTAGGGTTGGTGTTAGGGTTAGGGTTAGGGTTAGGGTTGGTGTTAGGGTTAGGGTTAGGGTTAGGGTTAGGGTTGGTGTTAGGGTTAGGGTTGGTGTTAGGGTTAGGGTTAGAATTAGGGTTAGGGTTGGTGTTAGGGTTAGGGTTAGGGTTAGGGTTAGGGTTGGTGTTAGGTATAGGGTTAGGGTTAGGGTTAGGGTTAGGGTTAGGGTTGGTTAGGGTTAGGGTTAGGGTTAGGGTTAGGGTTAGGGTTAGGGTTAGGGTTAGGGTTGGTGTTAGGGTTAGGGTTAGTGTTAGGATTAGGGTTAGGTTTATGTTTAGGTTACCCCGAGCACTACCCCTCGCCCTAGGCCTACGCCTAGCACTACCTCTGGTCCTACCCCTACCCCTGGCCCTACAGCTCCCCCTACCCATAGGCCCACCCCCATCCCTATCCCTAGCCACAGCTCCCACTCCTGGTCCTAGGCCTACTCCGTGGTTTACCCCGACACCCACACCTTGCCCTTTGCCATCCCCAGCGCTATGCCTAACGCTCCCACTAGCCCTACCTCGGGCCCTAGACCAACGCCCAGTGCTCACTCTAGTCCGAAGCCTAGCACTTGCCCGTCGCCGACCAGTACACCTTGCCTACCGATAGCAAGATCATGAACCCGTGTCCTACGAAATCACCCTGGACGCACCATTAGCCACACCCTAATCATGACCCTCATCCGTTCGGAGTCCTAGGACTACCCGGAGCCCTCCCGGGACACCTACCCCTAGCCCTCGGCCATCCTTTACTACTACCACTAGTCCTAGGCCTAACATGAGCCCTAACCGTAACACTGCCCGTGGGCCTCTGCCAACCACTAGCCCTTCACCTAACTTTACCCCGAGCACTACCTCTCGCCCTAGGCCTACGCCTAGCACTACCTCTGGTCCTACCCCTACCCCTGGCCCTACAGCTCACCCTACCCATAGGCCCACCCCCATCCCTACCCCTAGCCACAACTCCAACTCCTGGCCCAAAGCCTACTCCGAGGTTTACCCCGACACCCACCCTTTGCCCTATGCCTACCCCAGTGCTACGCCTAACGCTCCCACTAGCCCTAGCTCAAGCCCTAGACCAACGCCCAGTGCTCTCTCTAGTCAGAGGCTTACCACTTGCCCGAGGCCGACCAGTACACCTTGCCCTACCGTTAGCCAGAGCAGTAACCCGTGTTCTACAAAATCACCCTGGACCCACCCTTACCACACCCTAATAGAGCCCTACACCTGTTCTGAGTCCTAGGACTACCCGGAGCCATTTCGTGACACCTACCCCTAGTCCTCGGCCAACCCCTACCACTACCACTAGTCCTAGGCTTAACATGAGCCCTAACCCTAACACTGCCCGTGGGCCTCTGCCAAACACTAGTTCTTCAACTAACCCTACCCCGAGCACTACCCCTCGCCCTAGGCCTACGCCTAGCACTATCTCTGGTCCTACAACTACCCCTGGCCCTACAGCTCCCCCTACCCATAGGCCCACCCCCAACCCTACCACTAGCAACAGCTCCCACTCCTGGCCCTAGGCCTACTCCGAGGTTTACCTCGAAACCCACCCCTTGCCCTATGCCTACCCCAGCGCTACGCCTACTGCTCTCACTAGCCCTAGCTCGGGCCCTAGACCAACGCCAATGGCTCCCTCTAGTCCGAGGCCTAGAATTTGCCCGTCGCTGACCCGTACACCTTGACCTTGTTAGGGTTAGGGTTAGGGTTAGGGTTAGGGTTAGGGTTAGGGTTAGGATTAGGGTTTAGGGTTAGGGTTAGGGTTAGGGTTGGTGTTAGGGTTAGGGTTAGGGTTAGGGTTAGGGTTGGTGTTAGGTTTAGGGTTAGGGTTAGGGTTAGGGTTAGGGTTAGGGTTAGGGTTAATGTTAGGGTTAGGGTTAGGGTTAGGGTTAGGGTTAGGATTAGGGTTAGGGTTGGTGTTAGGGTTAGGGTTAGGGTTAGGGTTAGGGTTAGGGTTGGTGTTAGGGTTAGGGTTAGGGTTAGGGTTAGGGTTGGTGTTAGGTATAGGGTTAGGGTTAGGGTTAGGGTTAGGGTTAGGGTTGGTGTTAGGGTTAGGGTTAGGGTTAGGGTTAGTGTTAGGGTTAGGGTTAGGGTTAGGGTTAGGATTAGGGTTAGGGTTGGTGTTAGGGTTAGGGTTAGGGTTAGGGTTAGGGTTGGTGTTAGGCATAGGGTTAAGGTTAGGGTTAGGGTTAGGTTTGGTGTTAGGGTTAGGGTTAGGGTTAGGGTTAGGGTTAGGGTTGGTGTTAGGGTTAGGGTTAGGGTTGGTGTTAGGGTTAGGGTTAGGGTTAGGGTTACGGTTAGGGTTAGGGTTGGTGTTAGGGTTAGGGTTAGGGTTAGGGTTGGTGTTAGGGTTACGGTTAGGGTTAGGGTTAGGGTTGGTGTTAGGTATAGGGTTAGGGTTAGGGTTAGGGTTAGGGTTAGGGTTGGTGTTAGGGTTAGGGTTAGGGTTAGGGTTGGTGTTAGGGTTAGGGTTAGGGTTGGTGTTAGGGTTAGGGTTAGGGTTAGGGTTAGGGTTAGGGTTAGGGTTGGTGTTAGGGTTAGGGTTAGGGTTAGGGTTGGTGTTAGGGTTAGGGTTAGGGTTAGGGTTAGGGTTGGTGTTAGGTATAGGGTTAGGGTTAGGGTTAGGGTTAGGGTTAGGGTTGGTGTTAGGGTTAGGGTTAGGGTTAGGGTTAGTGTTAGTGTTAGGGTTAGGTTTACGTTTAGGTTACCCCGAGCACTACCCCTCGCCCTAGGCCTACGCCTAGCACTACCTCTGGTCCTACCCCTACCCCTGGCCCTACAGCTCCCCCTACCCATAGGCCCACCGCCATCCCTATCCCTAGCCAGAGCTCCCACTTTTGGTCCTAGGCCTACTCCGTGGTTTACCCCGACACCCACACCATGCCCTTTGCCTGCCCCAGCGCTATGCCTAACGCTCCCACTAGCCCTTCTCGGGCCATAGACCAACGCGCAGTGCTCACTCTAGTCCGAAGCCTAGCACTTGCCGGTCGCCGACCAGTACACCTTGCCTACCGATAGCCAGATCATGAACCCGTGTCCTACGAAATCACCCTGGACGCACCATTAGCCACACCCTAATCATGACCCACATCCGTTCGGAGTCCTAGGACTACCCGGAGCCCTCCCGGGACACCTACCCCTAGCCCTCGGCCATCCTTTACTACTACCACTAGTCCTAGGCCTAACATGAGCCCTAACCGTAACACTGCCCGTGGGCCTCTGCCAACCACTAGCCCTTCACCTAACTTTACCCCGAGCACTACCTCTCGCCCTAGGCCTACGCCTAGCACTACCTCTGGTCCTACCCCTACCCCTGGCCCTACAGCTCACCCTACCCATAGGCCCACCCCCATCCCTACCCCTAGCCACAACTCCAACTCCTGGCCCAAAGCCTACTCCGAGGTTTACCCCGACACCCACCCTTTACCCTATGCCTACCCCAGTGCTACGCCTAACGCTCCCACTAGCCCTAGCTCGGGCCCTAGACCAACGCCCAGCGCTCCCTCTAGTCCGAGGCCTACCACTTTCCCGACGCCGACCAGTACACCTTGCCCTACCTTTAGCCATAGCACTAACCCGTGTCCTACGAAATCACCCTGGACCCACCTTTACCACACCCTAATACAGCCCTACACCTATTCTGAGTCCTAGGACTACCCGGAGCCATTTCGTGACACCTACCCCTAGTCCTCGGCCATGCCCTACCACTACCACTAGTCCTAGGCTTAACATGAGCCCTAACCCTAACACTGCGCGTGGGCCTCTGCCAAACACTAGCCCTTCAACTAACCCTACCCCGAGCACTACCCCTCGCCCTAGGCCTACGCCTAGCACTACCTCTGGTCCTACAACTACCCCTGGCCCTACAGCTCCCCCTACCCATAGGCCCACCCCCAACCCTACCACTAGCAAGAGCTCCCACACCTGGCCCTAGGCCTACTCCGAGGTTTACCTCGAAACCCACCCCTTGCCCTATGCCTACCCCAGCGCTACGCCTACCGCTCTCACTAGCCCTAGCTCGGGCCCTAGACCAAGCCCATGGCTCTCTCTAGTCCGAGGCCTAGAACTTGCCCGTCGCTGACCAGTACACCTTGCCCTCGTTAGGGTTAGGGTTAAAGTTAGGGTTAGGGTTAGGGTTAGGGTTAGGGTTAGGATTAGGGTTTAGGGTTAGGGTTAGGGTTAGGGTTGGTGTTAGGTATAGGGTTAGGGTTAGGGTTAGGGTTGGTGTTAGGTTTAGGGTTAGGGTTAGGGTTAGGGTTAGGGTTAATGTTAGGGTTAGGGTTAGGGTTAGGGTTAGGGTTAGGATTAGGGTTAGCGTTGGTTTAGGGTTAGGGTTAGGGTTAGGGTTAGGGTTGGTGTTAGGGTTAGGGTTAGGGTTATGGTTAGGGTTGGTGTTAGGTATAGGGTTAGGGTTAGGGTTAGGGTTAGGGTGAGGGTTGGTGTTAGGGTTAGGGTTAGGGTTAGGGTTAGTGTTAGGTTTAGGGTTAGGGTTAGGGTTAGGATTAGGGTTAGGGTTGGTGTTAGGGTTAGGGTTAGGGTTAGGGTTAGGGTTTGTGTTAGGCATAGGGTTAAGGTTATGGTTAGGGTTAGGGTTGGTGTTAGGTTTAGGGTTAGGGTTAGGGTTAGGGTTGGTGTTAGGGTTAGGGTTAGGGTGGGTGTTAGGGTTAGGGTTAGGGTTAGGGTTAGGGTTAGGGTTAGGGTTGGTGTTAGGGTTAGGGTTAGGGTTAGGGTTAGGGTTGGTGTTAGGGTTAGGGTTAGGGTTAGGGTTAGGGTTGGTGTTAGGTATAGGGTTAGGGTTAGGGTTAGGGTTAGGGTTAGGGTTGGTTAGGGTTAGGGTTAGGGTTAGGGTTAGGTTTAGGGTTAGGGTTAGGGTTAGGGTTAGGGTTGGTTTTAGGGTTAGGGTTAGTGTTAGGATTAGGGTTAGGTTTACGTTTAGGTTACCCCGAGCACTACCCCTCGCCCTAGGCCTACGCCTAGCACTACCTCTGGTCCTACCCCTACCCCTGGCCCTACAGCTCCCCCTACCCATAGGCCCACCGCCATCCCTATCCCTAGCCACAGCTCCCTCTCCTGGTCCTAGGCCTACTCCGTGGTTTACCCCGACACCCACACCTTGCCCTTTGCCTGCCCCAGCGCTATGCCTAACGCTCCCACTAGCCCTACCTCGGGCCCTAGACCAACGCCCAGTGCTCACTCTAGTCCGAAGCCTAGCACTTGCCCGTCGCCGACCAGTACACCTTGCCTACCGATAGCCAGATCATGAACCCGTGTCCTACGAAATCACCCTGGACGCACCATTAGCCACACCCTAATCATGACCCACATCCGTTCGGAGTCCTAGGACTACCCGGAGCCCTCCCGGGACACCTACCCCTAGCCCTCGGCCATCCTTTACTACTACCACTAGTCCTAGGCCTAACATGAGCCCTAACCGTAACACTGCCCGTGGGCCTCTGCCAACCACTAGCCCTTCACCTAACTTTACCCCGAGCACTACCTCTCGCCCTAGGCCTACGCCTAGCACTACCTCTGGTCCTACCCCTACCCCTGGCCCTACAGCTCACCCTACCCATAGGCCCACCCCCATCCCTACCCCTAGCCACAACTCCAATTCCTGGCCCAAAGCCTACTCCGAGGTTTACCCCGACACCCACCCTTTGCCCTATGCCTACCCCAGTGCTACGCCTAACGCTCCCACTAGCCCTAGCTCAAGCCCTAGACCAACGCCCAGTGCTCCCTCTAGTCCGAGGCCTACCACTTTCCCGACGCCGACCAGTACACCTTGCCCTACCGTTAGCCATAGCACTAACCCGTGTCCTACGAAATCACCCTGGACCCACCCTTACCACACCCTAATACAGCCCTACACCTGTTCTGAGTCCTAGGACTACCTGGAGCCATTTCGTGACACCTACCCCTAGTCCTCGGCCAACCCCTACCACTACCACTAGTCCTAGGCTTAACATGAGCCCTAACCCTAACACTGCCCGTGGGCCTCTGCCAAACACTAGCCCTTCAACTAACCCTACCCCGAGCACTACCCCTCGCCCTAGGCCTACGCCTAGCACTACCTCTGGTCCTACAACTACCCCTGGCCCTACAGCTCCCCCTACCCATAGGCCCACCCCCAACCCTACCACTAGCAACAGCTCCCACTCCTGGCCCTAGGCCTACTCCGAGGTTTACCTCGAAACCCACCCCTTGCTTTATGCCTACCCCAGCGCTACGCCTACCGCTCTCACTAGCCCTAGCTCGGGCCCTAGACCAACGCCCATGGCTCCCTCTAGTCCGAGGCCTAGAACTTGCCCGTCGCTGACCAGTACACCTTGCCCTTGTTAGGGTTATGGTTAGGGTTAGGGTTAGGGTTAGGGTTAGGGTTAGGGTTAGGATTAGGGTTTCGGGTTAGGGTTAGGGTTAGGGTTGGTGTTAGGGTTAGGGTTAGGGTTAGGGTTAGGGTTGGTGTTAGGTTTAGGGTTAGGGTTAGGGTTAGGGTTAGGGTTAGGGTTAATGTTAGGGTTAGGGTTAGGGTTAGGGTTAGGATTAGGGTTAGGGTTGGTGTTAGGGTTAGGGTTAGGGTTAGGGTTAGGGTTAGGGTTGGTGTTAGGGTTAGGGTTAGGGTTAGGGTTAGGGTTGGTGTTAGGTATAGGGTTAGGGTTAGGGTTAGGGTTAGGGTTAGGGTTGGTGTTAGGGTTAGGGTTAGGGTAAGGGTTAGTGTTAGGGTTAGGGTTAGGGTTAGGGTTAGGATTAGGGTTAGGGTTGGTGTTAGGGTTAGGGTTAGGGTTAGGGTTAGGGTTGGTGTTAGGCATAGGGTTAAGGTTAGGGTTAGGGTTAGGTTTGGTGTTAGGGTTAGGGTTAGGGTTAGGGTTAGGGTTGGTGTTAGGGTTAGGGTTAGGGTTGGTGTTAGGGTTAGGGTTAGGGTTAGGGTTAGGGTTAGGGTTGGTGTTAGGGTTAGGGTTAGGGTTAGGGTTGGTGTTAGGGTTAGGGTTAGGGTTGGTGTTAGGGTTAGGGTTAGGGTTAGGGTTAGGGTTAGGGTTGGTGTTAGGGTTAGGGTTAGGGTTAGGGTTGGTGTTAGTGTTAGGGTTAGGGTTAGGGTTAGGGTTAGGGTTAGGGTTGGTGTTAGGGTTAGGGTTAGGGTTAGGGTTAGTGTTGGTGTTAGGGTTAGGGTTAGGGTTAGGGTTAGGGTTGGTGTTAGGTATAGGGTTAGGGTTAGGGTTAGGGTTAGGTTTAGGGTTGGTGTTAGGGTTAGGGTTAGGGTTAGGGTTAGGGTTAGGGTTAGGGTTGGTGTTAGGTTAAGTTTAGGGTTAGGGTTAGGGTTAGGGTTAGGGTTAGGTTTAGGGTTTAGGGTTAGGGTTAGGGTTAGGGTTGGTGTTAGGGTTAGGGTTTGGGTTAGGGTTAGGGTTGTTGATAGGTTTAGGGTTAGGGTTAGGGTTAGGGTTAGGGTTATTGTTGGTGTTAGGGTTAGGGTTAGTGTTAGGATTACGGTTAGGTTTACGTTTAGGTTACCCCGAGCACTACCCCTCGCCTTAGGCCTACGCCTAGCACTACCTCTGGTCCTACCCCTACCCCTGGCCCTACAGCTCCCCCTACCCATAGACCCACCGCCATCCCTATCCCTCGCCACAGCTCCCACTCCTGGTCCTAGGCCTACTCCGTGGTTTACCCCGACACCCACCCCTTGCCCTTTGCCTACCCCAGCGCTATGCCTACCGCTCCCACTAGCCCTACCTCGGGCCCTAGACCAACGCCCAGTGCTCACTCTAGTCCGAAACCCAGCACTTGCCCGTCGCCGACCAGTACACCTTGCCTACCGATAGCCAGAGCACTAACCAGTGTCCTACGAAATCACCCTGGACGCACCATTAGCCACACCCTAATCATGACCCACATCCGTTCGGAGTCCTAGGACTACCCGGAGCCCTCCCGGGACACCTACCACTAGCCCTCGGCCATCCTTTACTACTACCACTAGTCCTAGGCCTAACATGAGCCCTAACCGTAACACTGCCCGTGGGCCTCTGCCAACCACTAGCCCTTCACCTAACTCTACACCGAGCACTACCCCTCGCCCTAGGCCTACGCCTAGCACTACCTCTGGTCCTACCCCTACCCCTGGCCCTACAGCTCCCCCTACCCATAGGCCCACCCCCATCCCTACCCCTAGCCACAACTCCAACTCTTGGCCCAAAGCCTACTCCGAGGTTTACCCCGACACCCACCCTTTGCCCTATGCCTACCCCAGTTCTACGCCTAACGCTCCCACTAGCCCTAGCTCGGGCCCTAGACCAACGCCCAGTGCTCCCTCTAGTCCGAGGCGTACCACTTTCCCGACGCCGACCAGTACACCTTGCCCTACCTTTAGCCATAGCACTAACCCGTGTCCTACGAAATCACCCTGGACCCACCCTTACCACACCCTAATACAGCCCTACACCTGTGCCGAGTCCTAGGACTACCCGGAGCCATTTCGTGACACCTACCCCTAGTCCTCGGCCAACCCCTACCACTACCACTAGTCCTAGGCTTAACATGAGCCCTAACCCTAACACTGCCCGTGGGCCTCTGCCAAACACTAGCCCTTCAACTAACCCTACCCCGAGCACTACCCCTCGCCCTAGGCCTACGCGTAGCACTACCTCTGGTCCTACAACTACCCCTGGCCCTACAGCTCCCCCTACCCATAGGCCCACCCCCAACCCTACCACTAGCCACAGCTCCGACTCCTGGCCCTAGGCCTACTCCGAGGTTTACCTCGACACCGACCCTTTGCCCTATGCCTACCCCAGGGCTACGCCTACCGCTCTCACTAGCCCTAGCTCGGGCCCTAGACCAACGCCCATGGCTCCCTCTAGTCCGAGGCCTAGAACTTGCCCGTCGCTGACCAGTACACCTTGCCCTTGTTAGGGTTACGTTTAGGGTTAGGGTTAGGGTTAGGGTTAGGGTTAGGATTAGGGTTTAGGGTTAGGGTTAGGGTTAGGGTTGGTGTTAGGGTTAGGGTTAGGGTTAGGGTTAGGGTTGGTGTTACGTTCAGGGTTAGGGTTAGGGTTAGGGTTAGGGTTAGGGTTAGGGTTGGTGTTAGGGTTAGGGTTAGGGTTAGGGTTAGGGTTAGGGTTAGGATTAGGGTTAGGGTTGGTGTTAGGGTTAGTGTTAGGGTTAGGGTTAGGGTTAGGGTTGGTGTTAGGTTTAGGCTTAGGGTTAGGGTTAGGGTTGGTGTTAGGTATAGGGTTAGGGTTAGGGTTAGGGTTAGGGTTAGGGTTGGTGTTAGGGTTAGGGTTAGGGTTAGGGTTAGTGTTAGGGTTAGGGTTAGGGTTAGGGTTAGGATTAGGGTTAGGGTTGGTGTTAGGGTTAGGGTTAGGGTTAGGGTTAGGGTTGGTGTTAGGCATAGGGTTAGGGTTAGGGTTAGGGTTAGGGTTAGGGTTGGTGTTAGGGTTAGGGTTAGGGTTAGGGTTAGGGTTGGTATTAGGGTTAGGTTTAGGGTTAGTATTAGGGTTAGGGTTGTTGTTAGGGTTAGGGTAAGTGTTAGGGTTAGGGTTGGTGTTAGGGTTAGGGTTAGGGTTAGGGTTAGGGTTAGGGTTGGTGTTAGGGTTAGGGTTAGGGTTAGGGTTAGGGTTGGTGTTAGGTTTAGGGTTAGGGTTAGGGTTAGGGTTACGGTTAGGGTTGGTGTTAGGGTTAGGGTTAGGGTTAGGGTTAGGATTAGGGTTAGGGTTGGTGTTAGGTTTAGGGTTAGGGTTAGGGTTAGGGTTACGGTTAGGGTTGGTGTTAGGGTTAGGGTTAGGGTTAGGGTTAGGATTAGGGTTAGGGTTGGTGTTAGGGTTAGGGTTAGGGTTAGGGTTGGTGTTAGGTATAGGGTTAGGGTTAGGGTTAGGGTTAGGGTTAGGGTTGGTGTTAGGGTTAGGGTTAGGGTTAGGGTTAGTGTTAGGGTTAGGGTTAGGGTTAGGGATAGGATTAGGGTTAGGGTTGGTGTTAGGGTGAGGGTTAGGGTTCGTGTTAGGCATAGGGTTGGGGTTAGGTTACCCCGAGCACTACCCCTCGCCCTAGGCCTACGCCTAGCACTACCTCTGGTCCTACCAGTACCCCTGGCCCTACAGCTCCCCCTACCCTTAGGCCCACCCCCACCCCTACCCCTAGCCACAGCTCCCACTCCTGGCCCTAGGCCTACTCCGAGGTTTACCTCGACACCCACCCCTTTCCCTATGCCTACCCCAGCGCTACGCCTAACGCTCCCTCTAGCCCTAGCTCGGGCCCTAGACCAACGCCCATGGCTCCCTCTAGTCCGAGGTCTAGAACTTGCCCGTCGCTGACTAGTACACATTGCCCTTGTTAGGGTTAGGGTAAGGGTTAGGGTTAGGGTTTAGGGTTAGGGTTAGGGTTAGGGTTGGTGGTAGGTTGAGGGTTAAAATTAGGGTTAGGGTTGGTGTTAGAGTTAGGGTTGGTGTTAGGGTTAGTGTTAGGATTAGGGTTAGGGTTGGTGTTAGGGTTAGGGTTAGGGTTAGGGTTAGGGTTAGGGTTAGGTCACCCCGAGCACTACCCCTCGCCCTAGGCGTACGCCTGGCACTACCTCTGGTCCTACCCCTACCCCTGGCCCTACAGCTCCCCCTACCCATAGGCCCACCCCCAACCCTACCCCTAGACACAGCTCCCACTCCTGGTCCTAGGCCTACTCCGAGGTTTACCCCGACACCCCCCGCTTGCCCTTTGCCTACCATAGCGCTACGTCTACCGCTCCCACTAGCCCTACCTCGGGCCCTAGACCAACGCCCAGAGCTCACTCTAGTCCGAAGCCTAGCACTTGCCCGTGACCGACCAATACACCCTTCCCACCGAAAGCCAGATCACTAACCCTCTTCCTACGAAATCACCCTGGACCCACCATTAGCCACACCCTAATCATGCCCCACATCCGTTCGGAGTCCTAGGGCTACCCGGAGCCCTCCCGTGACACCTAACCTAGCCCTCGGCTATCCCCTACCACTACCACTAGTCCTAGGCTTAACATGAGCCCTAACCCTAACACTGCCCGTGGGCCTCTGCCAAACACTAGTTCTTCAACTAACCCTACCTCGAGCACTACGCCTCGCCCTAGGCCTACGCCTAGCACTACCTCTGGTCCTACCACTACCCCTGGCCCTACAGCTCCCCCTACCCATAGGCCCACCCCCACCCCTACCCCTAGCCACAGCTCCCACTCCTGGCCCTAGGCCTACTCCGAGGTTTACCTCGACACCCACCCCTTGCCCTATGCCTACCCCAGCGCTACGCCTAACGCTCCCACTAGCCCTAGCTCGAGCCCTAGACCAACGCCCATGGCTCCCTCTAGTCCGAGGCCTAGAACTTGCCCGTCGCTGACTAGTACACATTGCCCTTGTTAGGGTTAGGGTAAGGGTTAGGGTTAGGGTTTAGGGTTAGGGTTAGGGTTAGGGTTGGTGTTAGGTTTAGGGTTAGGATTAGGGTTAGGGTTGGTGTTAGGGTTAGGGTTGGTGTTAGGGTTAGGGTTAGGATTAGGGTTAGGGTTGGTGTTAGGGTTAGGGTTAGGATTAGTGTTAGGGTTAGGGTTAGGTCACCCCGAGCACTACCCCTCGCCCTAGGCGTACGCCTGGCACTACCTCTGGTCCTACCCCTACCCCTGGCCCTACAGCTCCCCCTACCCATAGGCCCACTCCCATCACTACCCCTAGACACAGCTCCCAATCCTGGTCCTAGGCCTTCTCCGAGGTTTACCCCGACACCCACCCCTTGCCCTTTGCCTACCATAGCGCTACGTGTACCGCTCCCACTAGCCCTACCTCGGGCCCTAGACCAACGCCCAGTGCTCACCCTAGTCCGAAGCCTAGCACTTGCCCGTCACCGACCAATACACCCTGCCCTACCGAAAGCCAGATCACTAACCCTTGTCCTACGAAATCACCCTGGACCCACCATTAGCCACACCCTAATCATGCCCCACATCCGTTCGGAGTCCTAGGACTACCCGGAGCTTTCCCGTGACACCTAACCTAGCCCTGGGCTATCCCCTACCACTACCACTAGTCCTAGACCTAACATGAGCCCTAACCCTAACACTGTCCGTGGGCCTCTGCCAACCACTAGCCCTTCACCTAACCCTTCCCCGAGCACTACCCCTCTCCCTAGGCTTACGCCTAGCACTACCTCTGGTCCTACCGCTTCCCCTGGCCCTACAGCTCCCCCTACTTATAGGCCCACCCCCATCCCTACCCCTAGCCACAGCTCCAACTCCTGGCACTAGTCCTACTCCGAGGTTTACCCCGACACACACCCCGTGCCCTATGCCTACCCCAGCGCTATGCCTACCGCTCCCACTAGCACAGGCTCGGGCCCTAGACCAACGCTTATGGCTCTCTCTAGTCCGAGGCCTAGACTTGCCCGTCGCTGACCAGGACACCTTGCCCTTGTTAGGGTTAGGGTTAGGGTTAGGGTTAGGGTTGGTGTTAGGTTTAGGGTTAGGTTTAGGGTTAGGGTTAGGGTTGGTGTTAGGGTTAGGGTTAGTGTTAGGATTAGGGTTAGGTTTACGTTTAGGTTACCCCGAGCACTACCCCTCGCCCTAGGCCTACGCCTAGCACTACCTCTGGTCCTACCCCTACCCCTGGCCCTACAGCTCCCCCTACCTATAGGCCCACCCCCATCCCTACCCCTAGCCACAACTCCAACTCTTGGCCCAAAGCCTACTCCGAGGTTTACCCCGACACCCACCCTTTGCCCTATGCCTACCCCAGTTCTACGCCTAACGCTCCCACTAGCCCTAGCTCGGGCCCTAGACCAACGCCCAGTGCTCCCTCTAGTCCGAGGCGTACCACTTTCCCGACGCCGACCAGTACACCTTGCCCTACCTTTAGCCATAGCACTAACCCGTGTCCTACGAAATCACCCTGGACCCACCCTTACCACACCCTAATACAGCCCTACACCTGTGCCGAGTCCTAGGACTACCCGGAGCCATTTCGTGACACCTACCCCTAGTCCTCGGCCAACCCCTACCACTACCACTAGTCCTAGGCTTAACATGAGCCCTAACCCTAACACTGCCCGTGGGCCTCTGCCAAACACTAGCCCTTCAACTAACCCTACCCCGAGCACTACCCCTCGCCCTAGGCCTACGCGTAGCACTACCTCTGGTCCTACAACTACCCCTGGCCCTACAGCTCCCCCTACCCATAGGCCCACCCCCAACCCTACCACTAGCCACAGCTCCGACTCCTGGCCCTAGGCCTACTCCGAGGTTTACCTCGACACCGACCCTTTGCCCTATGCCTACCCCAGGGCTACGCCTACCGCTCTCACTAGCCCTAGCTCGGGCCCTAGACCAACGCCCATGGCTCCCTCTAGTCCGAGGCCTAGAACTTGCCCGTCGCTGACCAGTACACCTTGCCCTTGTTAGGGTTACGTTTAGGGTTAGGGTTAGGGTTAGGGTTAGGGTTAGGGTTAGGATTAGGGTTTAGGGTTAGGGTTAGGGTTAGGGTTGGTGTTAGGGTTAGGGTTAGGGTTAGGGTTAGGGTTGGTGTTACGTTCAGGGTTAGGGTTAGGGTTAGGGTTAGGGTTAGGGTTAGGGTTGGTGTTAGGGTTAGGGTTAGGGTTAGGGTTAGGGTTAGGGTTAGGGTTAGGATTAGGGTTAGGGTTGGTGTTAGGGTTAGTGTTAGGGTTAGGGTTAGGGTTAGGGTTGGTGTTAGGTTTAGGCTTAGGTTTAGGGTTAGGGTTGGTGTTAGGTATAGGGTTAGGGTTAGGGTTAGGGTTAGGGTTAGGGTTGGTGTTAGGGTTAGGGTTAGGGTTAGGGTTAGTGTTAGGGTTAGGGTTAGGGTTAGGATTAGGGTTAGGTTTGGTGTTAGGGTTAGGGTTAGGGTTAGGGTTAGGGTTGGTGTTAGGCATAGGGTTAGGGTTAGGGTTAGGGTTAGGGTTAGGGTTGGTGTTAGGGTTAGGGTTAGGGTTAGGGTTAGGGTTGGTATTAGGGTTAGGTTTAGGGTTAGTATTAGGGTTAGGGTTGTTGTTAGGGTTAGGGTAAGTGTTAGGGTTAGGGTTGGTATTAGGGTTAGGGTTAGGGTTAGGGTTAGGGTTAGGGTTGGTGTTAGGGTTAGGGTTAGGGTTAGGGTTAGGGTTGGTGTTAGGTTTAGGGTTAGGGTTAGGGTTAGGGTTACGGTTAGGGTTGGTGTTAGGGTTAGGGTTAGGGTTAGGGTTAGGATTAGGGTTAGGGTTGGTGTTAGGTTTAGGGTTAGGGTTAGGGTTAGGGTTACGGTTAGGGTTGGTGTTAGGGTTAGGGTTAGGGTTAGGGTTAGGATTAGGGTTAGGGTTGGTGTTAGGGTTAGGGTTAGGGTTAGGGTTGGTGTTAGGTATAGGGTTAGGGTTAGGGTTAGGGTTAGGGTTAGGGTTGGTGTTAGGGTTAGGGTTAGGGTTAGGGTTAGTTTTAGGGTTAGGGTTAGGGTTAGGGATAGGATTAGGGTTAGGGTTGGTGTTAGGGTGAGGGTTAGGGTTCGTGTTAGGCATAGGGTTGGGGTTAGGTTACCCCGAGCACTACCCCTCGCCCTAGGCCTACGCCTAGCACTACCTCTGGTCCTACCAGTACCCCTGGCCCTACAGCTCCCCCTACCCTTAGGCCCACCCCCACCCCTACCCCTAGCCACTGCTCCCACTCCTGGCCCTAGGCCTACTCCGAGGTTTACCTCGACACCCACCCCTTTCCCTATGCCTACCCCAGCGCTACGCCTAACGCTCCCTCTAGCCCTAGCTCGGGCCCTAGACCAACGCCCATGGCTCCCTCTAGTCCGAGGTCTAGAACTTGCCCGTCGCTGACTAGTACACATTGCCCTTGTTAGGGTTAGGGTAAGGGTTAGGGTTAGGGTTTAGGGTTAGGGTTAGGGTTAGGGTTGGTGGTAGGTTGAGGGTTAAAATTAGGGTTAGGGTTGGTGTTAGAGTTAGGGTTGGTGTTAGGGTTAGTGTTAGGATTAGGGTTAG
Organism: Rhinolophus hipposideros; assembly: GCF_964194185.1. Classification (NCBI taxonomy): domain Eukaryota; kingdom Metazoa; phylum Chordata; class Mammalia; order Chiroptera; family Rhinolophidae; genus Rhinolophus; species Rhinolophus hipposideros. Next base: position 114,416 of record NW_027669143.1, on the reverse strand, counting down.
GGTTGGTGTTAGGGTTAGGGTTAGGGTTAGGGTTAGGGTTAGGGTTAGGTCACCCCGAGCACTACCCCTCGCCCTAGGCGTACGCCTGGCACTACCTCTGGTCCTACCCCTACCCCTGGCCCTACAGCTCCCCCTACCCATAGGCCCACCCCCAACCCTACCCCTAGACACAGCTCCCACTCCTGGTCCTAGGCCTACTCCGAGGTTTACCCCGACACCCCCCGCTTGCCCTTTGCCTACCATAGCGCTACGTCTACCGCTCCCACTAGCCCTACCTCGGGCCCTAGACCAACGCCCAGAGCTCACTCTAGTCCGAAGCCTAGCACTTGCCCGTGACCGACCAATACACCCTTCCCACCGAAAGCCAGATCACTAACCCTCTTCCTACGAAATCACCCTGGACCCACCATTAGCCACACCCTAATCATGCCCCACATCCGTTCGGAGTCCTAGGGCTACCCGGAGCCCTCCCGTGACACCTAACCTAGCCCTCGGCTATCCCCTACCACTACCACTAGTCCTAGGCTTAACATGAGCCCTAACCCTAACACTGCCCGTGGGCCTCTGCCAAACACTAGTTCTTCAACTAACCCTACCTCGAGCACTACGCCTCGCCCTAGGCCTACGCCTAGCACTACCTCTGGTCCTACCACTACCCCTGGCCCTACAGCTCCCCCTACCCATAGGCCCACCCCCACCCCTACCCCTAGCCACAGCTCCCACTCCTGGCCCTAGGCCTACTCCGAGGTTTACCTCGACACCCACCCCTTGCCCTATGCCTACCCCAGCGCTACGCCTAACGCTCCCACTAGCCCTAGCTCGAGCCCTAGACCAACGCCCATGGCTCCCTCTAGTCCGAGGCCTAGAACTTGCCCGTCGCTGACTAGTACACATTGCCCTTGTTAGGGTTAGGGTAAGGGTTAGGGTTAGGGTTTAGGGTTAGGGTTAGGGTTAGGGTTGGTGTTAGGTTTAGGGTTAGGATTAGGGTTAGGGTTGGTGTTAGGGTTAGGGTTGGTGTTAGGGTTAGGGTTAGGATTAGGGTTAGGGTTGGTGTTAGGGTTAGGGTTAGGATTAGTGTTAGGGTTAGGGTTAGGTCACCCCGAGCACTACCCCTCGCCCTAGGCGTACGCCTGGCACTACCTCTGGTCCTACCCCTACCCCTGGCCCTACAGCTCCCCCTACCCATAGGCCCACTCCCATCACTACCCCTAGACACAGCTCCCAATACTGGTCCTAGGCCTTCTCCGAGGTTTACCCCGACACCCACCCCTTGCCCTTTGCCTACCATAGCGCTACGTGTACCGCTCCCACTAGCCCTACCTCGGGCCCTAGACCAACGCCCAGTGCTCACCCTAGTCCGAAGCCTAGCACTTGCCCGTCACCGACCAATACACCCTGCCCTACCGAAAGCCAGATCACTAACCCTTGTCCTACGAAATCACCCTGGACCCACCATTAGCCACACCCTAATCATGCCCCACATCCGTTCGGAGTCCTAGGACTACCCGGAGCTTTCCCGTGACACCTAACCTAGCCCTGGGCTATCCCCTACCACTACCACTAGTCCTAGACCTAACATGAGCCCTAACCCTAACACTGTCCGTGGGCCTCTGCCAACCACTAGCCCTTCACCTAACCCTTCCCCGAGCACTACCCCTCTCCCTAGGCTTACGCCTAGCACTACCTCTGGTCCTACCGCTTCCCCTGGCCCTACAGCTCCCCCTACTTATAGGCCCACCCCCATCCCTACCCCTAGCCACAGCTCCAACTCCTGGCACTAGGCCTACTCCGAGGTTTACCCCGACACACACCCCGTGCCCTATGCCTACCCCAGCGCTATGCCTACCGCTCCCACTAGCACAGGCTCGGGCCCTAGACCAACGCTTATGGCTCTCTCTAGTCCGAGGCCTAGACTTGCCCGTCGCTGACCAGGACACCTTGCCCTTGTTAGGGTTAGGGTTAGGGTTAGGGTTAGGGTTGGTGTTAGGTTTAGGGTTAGGTTTAGGGTTAGGGTTAGGGTTGGTGTTAGGGTTAGGGTTAGTGTTAGGATTAGGGTTAGGTTTACGTTTAGGTTACCCCGAGCACTACCCCTCGCCCTAGGCCTACGCCTAGCACTACCTCTGGTCCTACCCCTACCCCTGGCCCTACAGCTCCCCCTACCCATAGGCCCACCGCCATCCCTATCCCTAGCCACAGCTCCCACTCCTGGCCCAAAGCCTACTCCGAGGTTTACCCCGACACCCACCCTTTGCCCTATGCCTACCCCAGTGCTACGCCTAACGCTCCCACTAGCCCTAGCTCGGGCCCTAGACCAACGCCCAGTGCTCCCTCTAGTCCGAGGCCTACCACTTTCCCGACGCCGACCAGTACACCTTGCCCTACCTTTAGCCATAGCACTAACCCGTGTCCTACGAAATCACCCTGGACCCACCCTTACCACACCCTAATACAGCCCTACACCTGTTCTGAGTCCTAGGACTACCCGGAGCCATTTCGTGACACCTACCCCTAGTCCTCGGCCAACCCCTACCACTACCACTAGTCCTAGGCTTAACATGAGCCCTAACCCTAACACTGCCCGTGGGCCTCTGCCAAACAATAGCCCTTCAACTAACCCTACCCCGAGCACTACCCCTCGCCCTAGGCCTACGCCTAGCACTACCTCTGGTCCTACAACTACCCCTGGCCCTACAGCTCCCCCTACCCATAGGCCCACCCCCAACCCTACCACTAGCAACAGCTCCCACTCCTGGCCCTAGGCCTACTCCGAGGTTTACCTCGAAACCCACCCCATGCCCTATGCTTACCCCAGCGCTACGCCTTCCGCTCTCACTAGCCCTAGCTCGGGCCCTAGACCAAGCCCATGGCTCCCTCTAGTCCGAGGCCTAGAACTTGCCCGTCGCTGACCAGTACACCTTGCCCTTGTTAGGGTTAGGGTTAGGGTTAGGGTTAGGGTTAGGGTTAGGGTTAGGATTAGGGTTTAGGGTTAGGGTTAGGGTTAGGGTTGGTGTTAGGTATAGGGTTAGGGTTAGGGTTAGGGTTGGTGTTAGGTTTAGGGTTAGGGTTAGGGTTAGGGTTAGGGTTAGGGTTAGGGTTAATTATAGGGTTAGGGTTAGGGTTAGGGTTAGGGTTAGGGTTAGGGTTGGTGTTAGGGTTAGGGTTAGGGTTAGGGTTAGGGTTAGGGTTGGTATTAGGGTTAGGGTTAGGGTTAGGGTTAGGGTTGGTGTTAGGTATAGGGTTAGGGTTAGCGTTAGGGTTAGGGTTAGCGTTAGGGTTAGGGTTAGGGTTGGTGTTAGGGTTAGGGTTAGGGTTAGGGTTAGTGTTAGGGTTAGGGTTAGGGTTAGGGTTAGGATTAGGGTTAGGGTTGGTGTTAGGGTTAGGGTTAGGGTTAGGGTTAGGGTTGGTGTTAGGCATAGGGTTAAGGTTATGGTTAGGGTTAGGGTTGGTGTTAGGTATAGGGTTAGGGTTAGCGTTAGGGTTAGGGTTAGGGTTGGTGTTAGTGTTAGGGTTGGTGTTAGGGTTAGGGTTAGGGTTAGGGTTAGGGTTAGGGTTAGGGTTGGTGTTAGGGTTAGGGTTAGGGTTAGGGTTAGGGTTGGTGTTAGGGTTAGGGTTAGGGTTAGGGTTGGTTTTAGGTATAGGGTTAGGGTTAGGGTTAGGGTTAGGGTTGGTTAGGGTTAGGGTTAGGGTTAGGGTTAGGGTTAGGGTTAGGGTCAGGGTTGGTGTTAGGGTTAGGGTTAGTGTTAGGATTAGGGTTAGGTTTACGTTTAGGTTACCCCGAGCACTACCCCTCGCCCTAGGCCTACGCCTAGCACTACCTCTGGTCCTACCCCTACCCCTGGCCCTACAGCTCCCCCTAACCATAGGCCCACCGCCATCCCTATCCCTAGCCACAGCTCCCACTCCTGGTCCTAGGCCTACTCCGTGGTTTACCCCGACACTCACACCATGCCCTTTGCCTGCCCCAGCGCTATGCCTAACGCTCCCACTAGCCCTTCTCGGGCCCTAGACCAACGCCCAGTGCTCACTCTAGTCCGAAGCCTAGCACTTGCCCGTCGCCGACCAGTACACCTTGCCTACCGATAGCCAGATCATGAACCCGTGTCCTACGAAATCACCCTGGACGCACCATTAGCCACACCCTAATCATGACCCACATCCGTTCGGAGTCCTAGGACTACCCGGAGCCCTCCCGGGACACCTACCCCTAGCCCTCGGCCATCCTTTACTACTACCACTAGTCCTAGGCCTAACATGAGCCCTAACCGTAACACTGCCCGTGGGCCTCTGCCAACCACTAGCCCTTCACCTAACTTTACCCCGAGCACTACCTCTCGCCCTAGGCCTACGCCTAGCACTACCTCTGGTCCTACCCCTACCCCTGGCCCTACAGCTCACCCTACCCATAGGCCCACACCCATCCCTACCCCTAGCCACAACTCCAACTCCTGGCCCAAAGCCTACTCCGAGGTTTACCCCGACACCCACCCTTTACCCTATGCCTACCCCAGTGCTACGCCTAACGCTCCCACTAGCCCTAGCTCGGGCCCTAGACCAACGCCCAGTGCTCCCTCTAGTCCGAGGCCTACCACTTTCCCGTCGCCGACCAGTACACCTTGCCCTACCTTTAGCCATAGCACTAACCCGTGTCCTACGAAATCACCCTGGACCCACCTTTACCACACCCTAATACAGCCCTACACCTATTCTGAGTCCTAGGACTACCCGGAGCCATTTCGTGACACCTACCCCTAGTCCTCGGCCATGCCCTACCACTACCACTAGTCCTAGGCTTAACATGAGCCCTAACCCTAACACTGCGCGTGGGCCTCTGCCAAACACTAGCCCTTCAACTAACGCTACCCCGAGCACTACCCCTCGCCCTAGGCCTACGCCTAGCACTACCTCTGGTCCTACAACTACCCCTGGCCCTACAGCTCCCCCTACCCATAGGCCCACCCCCAACCCTACCACTAGCAAGAGCTCCCACACCTGGCCCTAGGCCTACTCCGAGGTTTACCTCGAAACCCACCCCTTGCCCTATGCCTACCCCAGCGCTACGCCTATCGCTCTCACTAGCCCTAGCTCGGGCCCTAGACCAAGCCCATGGCTCCCTCTAGTCCGAGGCCTAGAACTTGCCCGTCGCTGACCAGTACACCTTGCCCTTGTTAGGGTTAGGGTTAGGGTTAGGGTTAGGGTTAGGATTAGGGTTTAGGGTTAGGGTTAGGGTTAGGGTTGGTGTTAGGTATAGGGTTAGGGTTAGGGTTAGGGTTGGTGTTAGGTTTAGGGTTAGGGTTAGGGTTAGGGTTAGGGTTAGGGTTAATGTTAGGGTTAGGGTTAGGGTTAGGGTTAGGATTAGGGTTAGCGTTGGTTTAGGGTTAGGGTTAGGGTTAGGGTTAGGGTTAGGGTTGGTGTTAGGGTTAGGGTTAGGGTTATGGTTAGGGTTGGTGTTAGGTATAGGGTTAGGGTTAGGGTTAGGGTTAGGGTTAGGGTTGGTGTTAGGGTTAGGGTTAGGGTTAGTGTTAGGGTTAGGGTTAGGGTTAGGGTTAGGATTAGGGTTAGGGTTGGTGTTAGGGTTAGGGTTAGGGTTAGGGTTAGGGTTAGGGTTTGTGTTAGGCATAGGGTTAAGGTTATGGTTAGGGTTAGGGTTGGTGTTAGGTTTAGGGTTAGGGTTAGGGTTAGGGTTGGTGTTAGGGTTAGGGTTAGGGTGGGTGTTAGGGTTAGGGTTAGGGTTAGGGTTAGGGTTAGGGTTGGTGTTAGGGTTAGGGTTAGGGTTAGGGTTAGGGTTGGTGTTAGGGTTAGGGTTAGGGTTAGGGTTAGGGTTGGTGTTAGGTATAGGGTTAGGGTTAGGGTTAGGGTTAGGGTTAGGGTTGGTTAGGGTTAGGGTTAGGGTTAGGGTTAGGTTTAGGGTTAGGGTTAGGGTTAGGGTTAGGGTTAGGGTTGGTGTTAGAGTTAGGGTTGGTGTTAGGGTTAGTGTTAGGATTAGGGTTAGGGTTGGTGTTAGGGTTAGGGTTAGGGTTAGGGTTAGGGTTAGGGTTAGGTCACCCCGAGCACTACCCCTCGCCCTAGGCGTACGCCTGGCACTACCTCTGGTCCTACCCCTACCCCTGGCCCTACAGCTCCCCCTACCCATAGGCCCACCCCCAACCCTACCCCTAGACACAGCTCCCACTCCTGGTCCTAGGCCTACTCCGAGGTTTACCCCGACACCCCCCGCTTGCCCTTTGCCTACCATAGCGCTACGTCTACCGCTCCCACTAGCCCTACCTCGGGCCCTAGACCAACGCCCAGAGCTCACTCTAGTCCGAAGCCTAGCACTTGCCCGTGACCGACCAATACACCCTTCCCTACCGAAAGCCAGATCACTAACCCTCTTCCTACGAAATCACCCTGGACCCACCATTAGCCACACCCTAATCATGCCCCACATCCGTTCGGAGTCCTAGGGCTACCCGGAGCCCTCCCGTGACACCTAACCTAGCCCTCGGCTATCCCCTACCACTACCACTAGTCCTAGGCTTAACATGAGCCCTAACCCTAACACTGCCCGTGGGCCTCTGCCAAACACTAGTTCTTCAACTAACCCTACCTCGAGCACTACGCCTCGCCCTAGGCCTACGCCTAGCACTACCTCTGGTCCTACCACTACCCCTGGCCCTACAGCTCCCCCTACCCATAGGCCCACCCCCACCCCTACCCCTAGCCACAGCTCCCACTCCTGGCCCTAGGCCTACTCCGAGGTTTACCTCGACACCCACCCCTTGCCCTATGCCTACCCCAGCGCTACGCCTAACGCTCCCACTAGCCCTAGCTCGAGCCCTAGACCAACGCCCATGGCTCCCTCTAGTCCGAGGCCTAGAACTTGCCCGTCGCTGACTAGTACACATTGCCCTTGTTAGGGTTAGGGTAAGGGTTAGGGTTAGGGTTTAGGGTTAGGGTTAGGGTTAGGGTTGGTGTTAGGTTTAGGGTTAGGATTAGGGTTAGGGTTGGTGTTAGGGTTAGGGTTGGTGTTAGGGTTAGGGTTAGGATTAGGGTTAGGGTTGGTGTTAGGGTTAGGGTTAGGATTAGTGTTAGGGTTAGGGTTAGGTCACCCCGAGCACTACCCCTCGCCCTAGGCGTACGCCTGGCACTACCTCTGGTCCTACCCCTACCCCTGGCCCTACAGCTCCCCCTACCCATAGGCCCACTCCCATCACTACCCCTAGACACAGCTCCCAATCCTGGTCCTAGGCCTTCTCCGAGGTTTACCCCGACACCCACCCCTTGCCCTTTGCCTACCATAGCGCTACGTGTACCGCTCCCACTAGCCCTACCTCGGGCCCTAGACCAACGCCCAGTGCTCACCCTAGTCCGAAGCCTAGCACTTGCCCGTCACCGACCAATACACCCTGCCCTACCGAAAGCCAGATCACTAACCCTTGTCCTACGAAATCACCCTGGACCCACCATTAGCCACACCCTAATCATGCCCCACATCCGTTCGGAGTCCTAGGACTACCCGGAGCTTTCCCGTGACACCTAACCTAGCCCTGGGCTATCCCCTACCACTACCACTAGTCCTAGACCTAACATGAGCCCTAACCCTAACACTGTCCGTGGGCCTCTGCCAACCACTAGCCCTTCACCTAACCCTTCCCCGAGCACTACCCCTCTCCCTAGGCTTACGCCTAGCACTACCTCTGGTCCTACCCCTACCCCTGGCCCTACAGCTCCCCCTACTAATAGGCCCACCCCCATCCCTACCCCTAGCCACAACTCCAACCTCTGGCCCAAAGCCTACACCGAGGTTTACCCCGACACCCACCCCTTGCCCTATGCCTACCCCAGCGCTACGCCTATGGCTTCCACTAGCCCTAGCTCGGGCCCTAGACCAAAGCCCAGTGCTCATCTAGTCCGAGGCCTAGCACTTGCCCGTCGCCGACCAGTACACCTTGCCCTACCGTTAGCCAGAGCAGTATCCCGTGTCCTACGAAATCACCCTGGACCCACCCTTACCACACCCTAATCCAGCCCTACACCTTTTCTGAGTCCTAGGACTACCCGGAGCCCTCCCGTGACACCTACCCCTAGCCCTCGGCCAACCCCTACCACTACCACTAGTCCTAGGCTTAACATGAGCCCTAACCCTAACACTGCCCGTGGGCCTCTGCCCACCACTAGCCCTTCAACTAACCCTACCCCGAGCACTACCCCTCGCCCTAGGCCTACGCCTAGCACTACCTCTGGTCCTACCCCTACCCCTGGCCCTACAGCTCCCCCTACTCCTGGGCCAACCCCCATCCCTACCCCTAGCCAAAACTCGAAATCCTGGCCCAAAGCCTACTCCGAAGTTTACCCCGACACCCACCCTTTGCACTATGCCTATCCCAGCGCTATGCCTACCGCTCCCACTAGCCCTAGCTCGGGCCCTACACAACGCCCAGTGCTCTCTCTAGTCAGAGGCTTACCACTTGCCCGAGGTTGACCAGTACACCTTGCCCTACCGTTAGCCAGAGCAGTAACCCGTGTCCTACGAAATCATCCTGGACCCACCCTTACCACACCCTAATACAGCCCTACACCTGTTCCGAGTCCTAGGACTACACGGAGCCATTTTGTGACACCTACCCCTAGTCCTCGGCCAACCCCTACCACTACCACTAGTCCTAGGCTTAACATGAGCCTTAACCCTAACACTGCCCGTGGGCCTCTGCCACACACTAGCCCTTCAACTAACCCCACCCCGAGCACTACCCCTCGCCCTAGGCCTACGCCTAGCACTACCTCTGGTCCTACCACTACCCCTGGCCCTACAGCTCCCCCTACCCATGGGCCCACCCCCAACCCTACCACTAGCCACAGCTCCCACTCCTGGCTTTAGGCCTACTCCGAGGTTTACCTCGACACCCACCCCTTGCCCTATGCCTACCCCAGCGCTACGCCTACCGCTTTCACTAGCCCTAGCTCGGGCCCTAGACCAACGCCCATGGCTCCCTCTAGTCCGAGGCCTAGAACTTGCCCGTCGCTGACCAGTACACCTTGCCCTTGTTAGGGTTATGGGTAGGGTTAGGGTTAGGGTTAGGGTTAGGATTAGGGTTTAGGGTTAGGGTAGGGTTAGGTTTGGTGTTAGGTTTAGGGTTAGGGTTAGGGTTAGGGTTAGGGTTAGGGTTGGTGTTAGGGTTAGGGTTAGGGTTAGGGTTAGTGTTAGGGTTAGGGGTAGGGTTAGGGTTAGGATTAGGGTTAGGGTTGGTGTTAGGGTTAGGGTTAGGGTTAGGGTTAGGGTTGGTGTTAGGCATAGGGTTGGGGTTAGGGTTAGGGTTTGGGTTAGGGTTGGTGTTAGGGTTAGGGTTAGGGTTAGGATTAGGGTTAGGGTTGGTGTTAGGGTTAGGGTTAGGGTTAGGGTTAGGGTTGGTGTTAGGGTTAGGGTTAGGGTTAGGGTTAGGGTTAGGGTTAGGGTTGGTGTTAGGGTTAGGGTTAGGGTTTGGGTTAGGGTTGGTGTTAGGTATAGGGTTAGGGTTAGAATGAGAATTAGGTTTAGGGTTGGTGTTAGGGTTAGGGTTAGTGTTAGGGTTAGTGTTAGTGTTAGGGTTAGGGTTAGGGTTAGGTTACCCCGAGCACTACCCCTCGCCCTAGGCCTACGCCTAGCACTACCTCTGGTCCTACCCCTACCCCTGTCCCTACAGCTCCCCCTACCCATAGGCCCACCCCCATCCCTACCCCTAGCCACAGCTCCCACTCCTGGTCCTAGGCCTACTCCGAGGTTTACCCCGACACCCACCTCTTGCCCTTTGCCTACCCCAGCGCTACGCCTACCGCTCCCACTAGCCCTACCTCGGGCCCTAGACCAACGCCCAGTGCTCACCCTAGTCCGAAGCCTAGCACTTGCCCGTCACCGACCAATACACCCTGCCCTACCGAAAGCCAGATCACTAACCCTTCTCCTACGAAATAACCCTGGACCCACCATTAGCCACACCCTAATCATGCCCCACATCCGTTCGGAGTCCTAGGACTACCCGGAGCTTTCCCGTGACACCTAACCTAGCCCTGGGCTATCCCCTACCACTACCACTAGTCCTAGACCTAACATGAGCCCTAACCCTAACACAGTCCGTGGGCCTCTGCCAACCACTAGCCCTTCACCTAACCCTTCCCCGAGCACTACCCCTCTCCCCAGGCTTACGCCTAGCACTACCTCTGGTCCTACCCCTACCCCTGGCCCTACAGCTCCCCCTACTAATAGGCCCACCCCCATTCCTACCCCTAGCCACAACTCCAACCTCTGGCCCAAAGCCTACTCCGAGGTTTACCCCGACACCCACCCCTTACACTATGCCTACCCCAGCGCTACGCCTATCGCTCCCACTAGTTTTAGCTCTGGCCCTAGACCAAAGCCCAGTGCTCCTCTAGTCCGAGGCCTAGCACTTGCCCGTCGCCGACCAGTACACCTTGCCCTACCGTTAGCCAGAGCAGTATCCCGTGTCCTACGAAATCACCCTGGACCCACCCTTACCACACCCTAATCCAGCCCTACACCTTTTCTGAGTCCTAGGACTACCCGGAGCCCTCCCGTGACACCTACCCCTAGCCCTCGGCCAACCCCTACCACTACCACTAGTCCTAGACCTAACATGAGCCCTAACCCTAACACAGTCCGTGGGCCTCTGCCAACCACTAGCCCTTCACCTAACCCTTCCCCGAGCACTACCCCTCGCCCTAGGCCTACGCCTAGCACTACATCTGGTCCTACCCCTACCCCTGGCCCTACAGCTCCCCCTACTCCTCGGCAAACCCTTATCCCTACCCCTAGCCAAAACTCCAAATCCTGGCCCAAAGCCTACTCCGAAGTTTACCCCGACACCCACCCTTTGCCCTATGCCTATCCCAGCGCTATGCCTACCGCTCCCACTAGCCCTAGCTCGGGCCCTACACAACGCCCAGTGCTCTCTCTAGTCAGAGGCTTACCACTTGCCCGAGGCCGACCAGTACACCTTGCCCTACCGTTAGCCAGAGCAGTAACCCGTGTCCTACGAAATCACCCTGGACCCACCCTTACCACACCCTAATACAACCCTACACCTGTTCTGAGTCCTAGGACTACCCGGAGCCATTTCGTGACACCTACCCCTAGTCCTCGGCCAACCCCTACCACTACCACTAGTCCTAGGCTTAACATGAGCCCTAACCCTAACACTGCCCGTGGGCCTTTGCCAAACACTAGCCCTTCAACTAACCCCACCCCGAGCACTACCCCTCGCCCTAGGCCTACGCCTAGCACTACCTCTGGTCCTACCACTACCCCTGGCCCTACAGCTCCCCCTACCCATAGGCCCACCCCCAACTTTACCACTAAACACAGCTCCCACTCCTGGCCCTAGGCCTACTCCGAGGTTTACCTCGACACCCACCCCTTGCCCTATGCCTACCCCAGCGCTACGCCTACCGCTTTCACTAGCCCTAGCTCGGGCCCTAGACCAACGCCCATGGCTCCCTCTAGTCCGAGGCCTAGAACTTGCCCGTCGCTGACCAGTACACCTTGCCCTTGTTAGGGTTAGGGGTAGGGTTAGGGTTAGGGTTAGGGTTAGGATTAGGGTTTAGGGTTAGGGTTAGGGTTAGGGTTGGTGTTAGGTTTAGGGTTAGGGTTAGGGTTAGGGTTAGGGTTGGTGTTAGGGTTAGGGTTAGGGTTATGGTTAGTGTTAGGGTTAGGGGTAGGGTTAGGGTTAGGATTAGGGTTAGGGTTGGTGTTAGGGTTAGGGTTAGGGTTAGGGTTAGGGTTGGTGTTAGGCATAGGGTTGGGGTTAGGGTTAGGGTTTGGGTTAGGGTTGGTGTTAGGGTTAGGGTTAGGGTTAGGATTAGGGTTAGGGTTGGTGTTAGGGTTAGGGTTAGGGTTAGGGTTAGGGTTAGGGTTGGTGTTAGGGTTAGGGTTAGGGTTAGGGTTAGGGTTAGGGTTGGTGTTAGGGTTAGGGTTAGGGTTTGGGTTAGGGTTGGTGTTAGGTATAGGGTTAGGGTTAGAATGAGAATTAGGTTTAGGGTTGGTGTTAGGGTTAGGGTTAGGGTTAGGGTTAGTGTTAGTGTTAGGGTTAGGGTTAGGGTTAGGTTACCCCGAGCACTACCCCTCGCCCTAGGCCTACGCCTAGCACTACCTCTGGTCCTACCCCTACCCCTGTCCCTACAGCTCCCCCTACCCATAGGCCCACCCCCATCCCTACCCCTAGCCACAGCTCCCACTCCTGGTCCTAGGCCTACTCCGAGGTTTACCTCGACACCCACCCCTTGCCCTATGCCTACCCCAGCGCTACGCCTACCGCTTTCACTAGCCCTAGCTCGGGCCCTAGACCAACGCCCATGGCTCCCTCTAGTCCGAGGCCTAGAACTTGCCCGTCGCTGACCAGTACACCTTGCCCTTGTTAGGGTTATGGGTAGGGTTAGGGTTACGGTTAGGGTTAGGATTAGGGTTTAGGGTTAGGGTTAGGGTTAGGGTTGGTGTTAGGTTTAGGGTTAGGGTTAGGGTTAGGGTTGGTGTTAGGGTTAGGGTTAGGGTTAGGGTTAGTGTTAGGGTTAGGGGTAGGGTTAGGGTTAGGATTAGGGTTAGGGTTGGTGTTAGGGTTAGGGTTAGTGTTAGGGTTAGGGTTGGTGTTAGGCATAGGGTTGGGGTTAGGGTTAGGGTTTGGGTTAGGGTTGGTGTTAGGGTTAGGGTTAGGGTTAGGATTAGGGTTAGGGTTGGTGTTAGGGTTAGGGTTAGGGTTAGGGTTAGGGTTGGTGTTAGGGTTAGGGTTAGGGTTAGGGTTAGGGTTAGGGTTGGTGTTAGGGTTAGGGTTAGGGTTTGGGTTAGGGTTGGTGTTAGGTATAGGGTTAGGGTTAGAATGAGAATTAGGTTTAGGGTTGGTGTTAGGGTTAGGGTTAGGATTAGGGTTAGTGTTAGTGTTAGGGTTAGGGTTAGGGTTAGGTTACCCCGAGCACTACCCCTCGCCCTAGGCCTACGCCTAGCACTACCTCTGGTCCTACCCCTACACCTGTCCCTACAGCTCCCCCTACCCATAGGCCCACCCCCATCCCTACCCCTAGCCACAGCTCCCACTCCTGGTCCTAGGCCTACTCCGAGGTTTACCCCGACACCCACCTCTTGCCCTTTGCCTACCCCAGCGCTACGCCTACCGCTCCCACTAGCCCTACCTCGGGCCCTAGACCAACGCCCAGTGCTCACCCTAGTCCGAAGCCTAGCACTTGCCCGTCACCGACCAATACACCCTGCCCTACCGAAAGCCAGATCACTAACCCTTCTCCTACGAAATAACCCTGGACCCACCATTAGCCACACCCTAATCATGCCCCACATCCGTTCGGAGTCCTAGGACTACCCGGAGCTTTCCCGTGACACCTAACCTAGCCCTGGGCTATCCCCTACCACTACCACTAGTCCTAGACCTAACATGAGCCCTAACCCTAACACAGTCCGTGGGCCTCTGCCAACCACTAGCCCTTCACCTAACCCTTCCCCGAGCACTACCCCTCTCCCCAGGCTTACGCCTAGCACTACCTCTGGTCCTACCCCTACCCCTGGCCCTACAGCTCCCCCTACTAATAGGCCCACCCCCATTCCTACCCCTAGCCACAACTCCAACCTCTGGCCCAAAGCCTACTCCGAGGTTTACCCCGACACCCACCCCTTGCACTATGCCTACCCCAGCGCTACGCCTATCGCTCCCACTAGCCCTAGCTCGGGCCCTAGACCAAAGCCCAGTGCTCATCTAGTCCGAGGCCTAGCACTTGCCCGTCGCCGACCAGTACACCTTGCCCTACCGTTAGCCAGAGCAGTATCCCGTGTCCTACGAAATCACCCTGGACCCACCCTTACCACACCCTAATCCAGCCCTACACCTTTTCTGAGTCCTAGGACTACCCGGAGCCCTCCCGTGACACCTACCCCTAGCCCTCGGCCAACCCCTACCACTACCACTAGTCCTAGGCTTAACATGAGCCCTAACCCTAACACTGCCCGTGGGCCTCTGCCAACCACTAGCCCTTCAACTAACCCTACCCCGAGCACTACCCCTCGCCCTAGGCCTACGCCTAGCACTACATCTGGTCCTACCCCTACCCCTGGCCCTACAGCTCCCCCTACTCCTGGGCAAACCTTATCCCTACCCCTAGCCAAAACTCCAAATCCTGGCCCAAAGCCTACTCCGAAGTTTACCCCGACACCCACCCTTTGCCCTATGCCTATCCCAGCGCTATGCCTACCGCTCCCACTAGCCCTAGCTCGGGCCCTACACAACGCCCAGTGCTCTCTCTAGTCAGAGGCTTACCACTTGCCCGAGGCCGACCAGTACACCTTGCCCTACCGTTAGCCAGAGCAGTAACCCGTGTCCTACGAAATCACCCTGGACCCACCCTTACCACACCCTAATACAGCCCTACACCTGTTCTGAGTCCTAGGACTACCCGGAGCCATTTCGTGACACCTACCCCTAGTCCTCGGCCAACCCCTACCACTACCACTAGTCCTAGGCTTAACATGAGCCCTAACCCTAACACTGCCCGTGGGCCTCTGCCAAACACTAGCCCTTCAACTAACCCCACCCCGAGCACTACCCCTCGCCCTAAACCTACGCCTAGCACTACCTCTGGTCCTACCACTACCCCTGGCCCTACAGCTCCCCCTACCCATAGGCCCACCCCCAACTTTACCACTAGCCACAGCTCCCACTCCTGGCCCTAGGCCTACTCCGAGGTTTACCTCGACACCCACCCCTTGCCCTATGCCTACCCCAGCGCTACGCCTACCGCTTTCACTAGCCCTAGCTCGGGCCCTAGACCAACGCCCATGGCTCCCTCTAGTCCGAGGCCTAGAACTTGCCCGTCGCTGACCAGTACACCTTGCCCTTGTTAGGGTTAGGGGTAGGGTTAGGGTTAGGGTTAGGGTTAGGATTAGGGTTTAGGGTTAGGGTTAGGGTTAGGGTTGGTGTTAGGTTTAGGGTTAGGGTTAGGGTTAGGGTTAGGGTTGGTGTTAGGGTTAGGGTTAGGGTTAGTGTTAGGGTTAGGGGTAGGGTTAGGGTTAGGATTAGGGTTAGGGTTGGTGTTAGGGTTAGGGTTAGGGTTAGGGTTAGGGTTAGGGTTGGTGTTAGGGTTAGGGTTAGGGTTAGGGTTAGGGTTAGGGTTGGTGTTAGGGTTAGGGTTAGGGTTTGGGTTAGGGTTGGTGTTAGGTATAGGGTTAGGGTTAGAATGAGAATTAGGTTTAGGGTTGGTGTTAGGGTTAGGGTTAGGGTTAGTGTTAGTGTTAGGGTTAGGGTTAGGGTTAGGTTACCCCGAGCACTACCCCTCGCCCTAGGCCTACGCCTAGCACTACCTCTGGTCCTACCCCTACACCTGTCCCTACAGCTCCCCCTACCCATAGGCCCACCCCCATCCCTACCCCTAGCCACAGCTCCCACTCCTGGTCCTAGGCCTACTCCGAGGTTTACCCCGACACCCACCTCTTGCCCTATGCCTACCCCAGCGCTACGCCTACCGCTCCCACTAGCCCTACCTCGGGCCCTAGACCAACGCCCAGTGCTCACCCTAGTCCGAAGCCTAGCACTTGCCCGTCACCGACCAATACACCCTGCCCTACCGAAAGCCAGATCACTAACCCTTCTCCTACGAATTAACCCTGGACCCACCATTAGCCACACCCTAATCATGCCCCACATCCGTTCGGAGTCCTAGGACTACCCGGAGCTTTCCCGTGACACCTAACCTAGCCCTGGGCTATCCCCTACCACTACCACTAGTCCTAGACCTAACATGAGCCCTAACCCTAACACAGTCCGTGGGCCTCTGCCAACCACTAGCCCTTCACCTAACCCTTCCCCGAGCACTACCCCTCTCCCTAGGCTTACGCCTAGCACTACCTCTGGTCCTACCCCTACCCCTGGCCCTACAGCTCCCCCTACTAATAGGCCCACCCCCATTCCTACCCCTAGCCACAACTCCAACCTCTGGCCCAAAGCCTACTCCGAGGTTTACCCCGACACCCACCCCTTGCACTATGCCTACCCCAGCGCTACGCCTATCGCTCCCACTAGCCCTAGCTCGGGCCCTAGACCAAAGCCAAGTGCTCATCTAGTCCGAGGCCTAGCACTTGCCCGTCGCCGACCAGTACACCTTGCCCTACCGTTAGCCAGAGCAGTATCCCGTGTCCTACGAAATCACCCTGGACCCACCCTTACCACACCCTAATCCAGCCCTACACCTTTTCTGAGTCCTAGGACTACCCGGAGCCCTCCCGTGACACCTACCCCTAGCCCTCGGCCAACCCCTACCACTACCACTAGTCCTAGGCTTAACATGAGCCCTAACCCTAACACTGCCCGTGGGCCTCTGCCAAACACTAGCCCTTCAACTAACCCCACCCCGAGCACTACCCCTCGCCCTAGGCCTACGCCTAGCACTACCTCTGGTCCTACCACTACCCTTGGCCCTACAGCTCCCCCTACCCATAGGCCCACCCCCAACTTTACCACTAGCCACAGCTCCCACTCCTGGCCCTAGGCCTACTCCGAGGTTTACCTCGACACCCACCCCTTGCCCTATGCCTACCCCAGCGCTACGCCTACCGCTTTCACTAGCCCTAGCTCGGGCCCTAGACCAACGCCCATGGCTCCCTCTAGTCCGAGGCCTAGAACTTGCCCGTCGCTGACCAGTACACCTTGCCCTTGTTAGGGTTAGGGGTAGGGTTAGGGTTAGGGTTAGGGTTAGGATTAGGGTTTAGGGTTAGGGTTAGGGTTAGGGTTGGTGTTAGGGTTAGGGTTAGGGTTAGGGTTAGTGTTAGGGTTAGGGGTAGGGTTAGGGTTAGGATTAGGGTTAGGGTTGGTGTTAGGGTTAGGGTTAGGGTTAGGGTTAGGGTTGGTGTTAGGCATAGGGTTGGGGTTAGGGTTAGGGTTTGGGTTAGGGTTGGTGTTAGGGTTAGGGTTAGGGTTAGGATTAGGGTTAGGGTTGGTGTTAGGGTTAGGGTTTGGGTTAGGGTTAGGGTTGGTGTTAGGGTTAGGGTTAGGGTTAGGGTTAGGGTTAGGGTTGGTGTTAGGGTTAGGGTTAGGGTTTGGATTAGGGTTGGTGTTAGGTATAGGGTTAGGGTTAGAATGAGAATTAGGTTTAGGGTTGGTGTTAGGGTTAGGGTTAGGGTTAGGGTTAGTGTTAGTGTTAGGGTTAGGGTTAGGGTTAGGTTACCCCGAGCACTACCCCTCGCCCTAGGCCTACGCCTAGCACTACCTCTGGTCCTACCCCTACCCCTGTCCCTACAGCTCCCCCTACCCATAGGGCCACCCCCATCCCTACCCCTAGCCACAGCTCCCACTCCTGGTCCTAGGCCTACTCCGAGGTTTACCCCGACACCCACCTCTTGCCCTTTGCCTACCCCAGCGCTACGCCTACCGCTCCCACTAGCCCTACCTCGGGCCCTAGACCAACGCCCAGTGCTCACCCTAGTCCGAAGCCTAGCACTTGCCCGTCACCGACCAATACACCCTGCCCTACCGAAAGCCAGATCACTAACCCTTCTCCTACGAAATAACCCTGGACCCACCATTAGCCACACCCTAATCATGCCCCACATCCGTTCGGAGTCCTAGGACTACTGGAGCTTTCCCGTGACACCTAACCTAGCCCTGGGCTATCCCCTACCACTACCACTAGTCCTAGACCTAACATGAGCCCTAACCCTAACACAGTCCGTGGGCCTCTGCCAACCACTAGCCCTTCACCTAACCCTTCCCCGAGCACTACCCCTCTCCCTAGGCTTACGCCTAGCACTACCTCTGGTCCTACCCCTACCCCTGGCCCTACAGCTCCCCCTACTAATAGGCCCACCCCCATTCCTACCCCTAGCCACAACTCCAACCTCTGGCCCAAAGCCTACTCCGAGGTTTACCCCGACACCCACCCCTTGCACTATGCCTACCCCAGCGCTACGCCTATCGCTCCCACTAGCCCTAGCTCGGGCCCTAGACCAAAGCCCAGTGCTCATCTAGTCCGAGGCCTAGCACTTGCCCGTCGCCGACCAGTACACCTTGCCCTACCGTTAGCCAGAGCAGTATCCCGTGTCCTACGAAATCACCCTGGACCCACCCTTACCACACCCTAATCCAGCCCTACACCTTTTCTGAGTCCTAGGACTACCCGGAGCCCTCCCGTGACACCTACCCCTAGCCCTCGGCCAACCCCTACCACTACCACTAGTCCTAGGCTTAACATGAGCCCTAACCCTAACACTGCCCGTGGGGCTCTGCCAACCACTAGCCCTTCAACTAACCCTACCCCGAGCACTACCCCTCGCCCTAGGCCTACGCCTAGCACTACATCTGGTCCTACCCCTACCCCTGGCCCTACAGCTCCCCCTACTCCTGGGCAAACCCTTATCCCTACCCCTAGCCAAAACTCCAAATCCTGGCCCAAAGCCTACTCCGAAGTTTACCCCGACACCCACCCTTTGCCCTATGCCTATCCCAGCGCTATGCCTACCGCTCCCACTAGCCCTAGCTCGGGCCCTACACAACGCCCAGTGCTCTCTCTAGTCAGAGGCTTACCACTTGCCCGAGGCCGACCAGTACACCTTGCCCTACCGTTAGCCAGAGCAGTAACCCGTGTCCTACGAAATCACCCTGGACCCACCCTTACCACACCCTAATACAGCCCTACACCTGTTCTGAGTCCTAGGACTACCCGGAACCATTTCGTGACACCTACCCCTAGTCCTCGGCCAACCCCTACCACTACCACTAGTCCTAGGCTTAACATGAGCCCTAACCCTAACACTGCCCGTGGGCCTCTGCCAAACACTAGCCCTTCAACTAACCCCACCCCGAGCACTACCCCTCGCCCTAGGCCTACGCCTAGCACTACCTCTGGTCCTACCACTACCCCTGGCCCTACAGCTCCCCCTACCCATAGGCCCACCCCCAACTTTACCACTAGCCACAGCTCCCACTCCTGGCCCTAGGCCTACTCCGAGGTTTACCTCGACACCCACCCCTTGCCCTATGCCTACCCCAGCGCTACGCCTACCGCTTTCACTAGCCCTAGCTCGGGCCCTAGACCAACGCCCATGGCTCCCTCTAGTCAGAGGCCTAGAACTTGCCCGTCGCTGACCAGTACACCTTGCCCTTGTTAGGGTTAGGGGTAGGGTTAGGGTTAGGGTTAGGGTTAGGATTAGGGTTTAGGGTTAGGGTTAGGGTTAGGGTTGGTGTTAGGTTTAGGGTTAGGGTTAGGGTTAGGGTTAGGGTTGGTGTTAGGGTTAGGGTTAGGGTTATGGTTAGTGTTAGGGTTAGGGGTAGGGTTAGGGTTAGGATTAGGGTTAGGGTTGGTGTTAGGGTTAGGGTTAGGGTTAGGGTTAGGGTTGGTGTTAGGCATAGGGTTGGGGTTAGGGTTAGGGTTTGGGTTAGGGTTGGTGTTAGGGTTAGGGTTAGGGTTAGGATTAGGGTTAGGGTTGGTGTTAGGGTTAGGGTTAGGGTTAGGGTTAGGGTTAGGGTTGGTGTTAGGGTTAGGGTTAGGGTTAGGGTTAGGGTTAGGGTTGGTGTTAGGGTTAGGGTTAGGGTTTGGGTTAGGGTTGGTGTTAGGTATAGGGTTAGGGTTAGAATGAGAATTAGGTTTAGGGTTGGTGTTAGGGTTAGGGTTAGGGTTAGGGTTAGTGTTAGTGTTAGGGTTAGGGTTAGGTTACCCCGAGCACTACCCCTCGCCCTAGGCCTACGCCTAGCACTACCTCTGGTCCTACACCTACCCCTGTCCCTACAGCTCCCCCTACCCATAGGCCCACCCCCATCCCTACCCCTAGCCACAGCTCCCACTCCTGGTCCTAGGCCTACTCCGAGGTTTACCTCGACACCCACCCCTTGCCCTATGCCTACCCCAGCGCTACGCCTACCGCTTTCACTAGCCCTAGCTCGGGCCCTAGACCAACGCCCATGGCTCCCTCTAGTCCGAGGCCTAGAACTTGCCCGTCGCTGACCAGTACACCTTGCCCTTGTTAGGGTTAGGGGTAGGGTTAGGGTTAGGGTTAGGGTTAGGATTAGGGTTTAGGGTTAGGGTTAGGGTTAGGGTTGGTGTTAGGTTTAGGGTTAGGGTTAGGGTTAGGGTTGGTGTTAGGGTTAGGGTTAGGGTTAGGGTTAGTGTTAGGGTTAGGGGTAGGGTTAGGGTTAGGATTAGGGTTAGGGTTGGTGTTAGGGTTAGGGTTAGGGTTAGGGTTAGGGTTGGTGTTAGGCATAGGGTTGGGATTAGGGTTAGGGTTTGGGTTAGGGTTGGTGTTAGGGTTAGGGTTAGGTTTAGGGTTAGGGTTGGTGTTAGGGTTAGGGTTAGGGTTAGGGTTAGGGTTAGGGTTGGTGTTAGGGTTAGGGTTAGGGTTTGGGTTAGGGTTGGTGTTAGGGTTAGGGTTAGGGTTAGGGTTAGGGTTAGGGTTGGTGTTAGGGTTAGGGTTAGGGTTTGGGTTAGGGTTGGTGTTAGGTATAGGGTTAGGGTTAGAATGAGAATTAGGTTTAGGGTTGGTGTTAGGGTTAGGGTTAGGGTTAGGGTTAGTGTTAGTGTTAGGGTTAGGGTTAGGGTTAGGTTACCCCGAGCACTACCCCTCGCCCTAGGCCTACGCCTAGCACTACCTCTGGTCCTACCCCTACACCTGTCCCTACAGCTCCCCCTACCCATAGGCCCACCCCCATCCCTACCCCTAGCCACAGCTCCCACTCCTGGTCCTAGGCCTACTCCGAGGTTTACCCCGACACCCACCTCTTGCCCTTTGCCTACCCCAGCGCTACGCCTACCGCTCCCACTAGCCCTACCTCGGGCCCTAGACCAACGCCCAGTGCTCACCCTAGTCCGAAGCCTAGCACTTGCCCGTCACCGACCAATACACCCTGCCCTACCGAAAGCCAGATCACTAACCCTTCTCCTACGAAATAACCCTGGACCCACCATTAGCCACACCCTAATCATGCCCCACATCCGTTCGGAGTCCTAGGACTACCCGGAGCTTTCCCGTGACACCTAACCTAGCCCTGGGCTATCCCCTACCACTACCACTAGTCCTAGACCTAACATGAGCCCTAACCCTAACACAGTCCGTGGGCCTCTGCCAACCACTAGCCCTTCACCTAACCCTTCCCCGAGCACTACCCCTCTCCCTAGGCTTACGCCTAGCACTACCTCTGGTCCTACCCCTACCCCTGGCCCTACAGCTCCCCCTACTAATAGGCCCACCCCCATTCCTACCCCTAGCCACAACTCCAACCTCTGGCCCAAAGCCTACTCCGAGGTTTACCCCGACACCCACCCCTTGCACTATGCCTACCCCAGCGCTACGCCTATCGCTCCCACTAGCCCTAGCTCGGGCCCTAGACCAAAGCCCAGTGCTCATCTAGTCCGAGGCCTAGCACTTGCCCGTCGCCGACCAGTACACCTTGCCCTACCGTTAGCCAGAGCAGTATCCCGTGTCCTACGAAATCACCCTGGACCCACCCTTACCACACCCTAATCCAGCCCTACACCTTTTCTGAGTCCTAGGACTACCCGGAGCCCTCCCGTGACACCTACCCCTAGCCCTCGGCCAACCCCTACCACTACCACTAGTCCTAGGCTTAACATGAGCCCTAACCCTAACACTGCCCGTGGGGCTCTGCCAACCACTA
Source organism: Rhinolophus hipposideros (assembly GCF_964194185.1). Classification (NCBI taxonomy): domain Eukaryota; kingdom Metazoa; phylum Chordata; class Mammalia; order Chiroptera; family Rhinolophidae; genus Rhinolophus; species Rhinolophus hipposideros. Next base: position 92,796 of record NW_027669143.1, on the reverse strand, counting down.
GCCCTTCAACTAACCCTACCCCGAGCACTACCCCTCGCCCTAGGCCTACGCCTAGCACTACATCTGGTCCTACCCCTACCCCTGGCCCTACAGCTCCCCCTACTCCTGGGCAAACCCTTATCCCTACCCCTAGCCAAAACTCCAAATCCTGGCCCAAAGCCTACTCCGAAGTTTACCCCGACACCCACCCTTTGCCCTATGCCTATCCCAGCGCTATGCCTACCGCTCCCACTAGCCCTAGCTCGGGCCCTACACAACGCCCAGTGCTCTCTCTAGTCAGAGGCTTACCACTTGCCCGAGGCCGACCAGTACACCTTGCCCTACCGTTAGCCAGAGCAGTAACCCGTGTCCTACGAAATCACCCTGGACCCACACTTACCACACCCTAATACAGCCCTACACCTGTTCTAAGTCCTAGGACTACCCGGAGCCATTTCGTGACACCTACCCCTAGTCCTCGGCCAACACCTACCACTACCACTAGTCCTAGGCTTAACATGAGCCCTAACCCTAACACTGCCCGTGGGCCTCTGCCAAACACTAGCCCTTCAACTAACCCCACCCCGAGCACTACCCCTCGCCCTAGGCCTACGCCTAGCACTACCTCTGGTCCTACCACTATCCCTGGCCCTACAGCTCCCCCTACCCATAGGCCCACCCCCAACTTTACCACTAGCCACAGCTCCCACTCCTGGCCCTAGGCCTACTCCGAGGTTTACCTCGACACCCACCCCTTGCCCTATGCCTACCCCAGCGCTACGCCTACCGCTTTCACTAGCCCTAGCTCGGGCCCTAGACCAACGCCCATGGCTCCCTCTAGTCCGAGGCCTAGAACTTGCCCGTCGCTGACCAGTACACCTTGCCCTTGTTAGGGTTAGGGGTAGGGTTAGGGTTAGGGTTAGGGTTAGGATTAGGGTTTAGGGTTAGGGTTAGGGTTAGGGTTGGTGTTAGGTTTAGGGTTAGGGTTAGGGTTAGGGTTAGGGTTGGTGTTAGGGTTAGGGTTAGGGTTAGTGTTAGGGTTAGGGGTAGGGTTAGGGTTAGGATTAGGGTTAGGGTTGGTGTTAGGGTTAGGGTTAGGGTTAGGGTTAGGGTTGGTGTTAGGGTTAGGGTTAGGGTTAGGGTTAGGGTTAGGGTTGGTGTTAGGGTTAGGGTTAGGGTTTTGGTTAGGGTTGGTGTTAGGTATAGGGTTAGGGTTAGAATGAGAATTAGGTTTAGGGTTGGTGTTAGGGTTAGGGTTAGGGTTAGGGTTAGTGTTAGTGTTAGGGTTAGGGTTAGGGTTAGGTTACCCCGAGCACTACCCCTCGCCCTAGGCCTACGCCTAGCACTACCTCTGGTCCTACCCCTACCCCTGTCCCTACAGCTCCCCCTACCCATAGGCCCACCCCCATCCCTACCCCTAGCCACAGCTCCCACTCCTGGTCCTAGGCCTACTCCGAGGTTTACCCCGACACCCACCTCTTGCCCTATGCCTACCCCAGCGCTACGCCTACCGCACCCACTAGCCCTACCTCGGTCCCTAGACCAACGCCCAGTGCTCACCCTAGTCCGAAGCCTAGCACTTGCCCGTCACCGACCAATACACCCTGCCCTACCGAAAGCCAGATCACTAACCCTTCTCCTACGAAATAACCCTGGACCCACCATTAGCCACACCCTAATCATGCCCCACATCCGTTCGGAGTCCTAGGACTACCCGGAGCTTTCCCGTGACACCTAACCTAGCCCTGGGCTATCCCCTACCACTACCACTAGTCCTAGACCTAACATGAGCCCTAACCCTAACACAGTCCGTGGGCCTCTGCCAACCACTAGCCCTTCACCTAACCCTTCCCCGAGCACTACCCCTCTCCCTAGGCTTACGCCTAGCACTACCTCTGGTCCTACCCCTACCCCTGGCCCTACAGCTCCCCCTACTAATAGGCCCACCCCCATTCCTACCCCTAGCCACAACTCCAACCTCTGGCCCAAAGCCTACTCCGAGGTTTACCCCGACACCCACCCCTTGCACTATGCCTACCCCAGCGCTACGCCTATCGCTCCCACTAGCCCTAGCTCGGGCCCTAGACCAAAGCCCAGTGCTCATCTAGTCCGAGGCCTAGCACTTGCCCGTCGCCGACCAGTACACCTTGCCCTACCGTTAGCCAGAGCAGTATCCCGTGTCCTACGAAATCACCCTGGACCCACCCTTACCACACCCTAATCCAGCCCTACACCTTTTCTGAGTCCTAGGACTACCCGGAGCCCTCCCGTGACACCTACCCCTAGCCCTCGGCCAACCCCTACCACTACCACTAGTCCTAGGCTTAACATGAGCCCTAACCCTAACACTGCCCGTGGGCCTCTGCCAAACACTAGCCCTTCAACTAACCCCACCCCGAGCACTACCCCTCGCCCTAGGCCTACGCCTAGCACTACCTCTGGTCCTACCACTACCCTTGGCCCTACAGCTCCCCCTACCCATAGGCCCACCCCCAACTTTACCACTAGCCACAGCTCCCACTCCTGGCCCTAGGCCTACTCCGAGGTTTACCTCGACACCCACCCCTTGCCCTATGCCTACCCCAGCGCTACGCCTACCGCTTTCACTAGCCCTAGCTCGGGCCCTAGACCAACGCCCATGGCTCCCTCTAGTCCGAGGCCTAGAACTTGCCCGTCGCTGACCAGTACACCTTGCCCTTGTTAGGGTTAGGGGTAGGGTTAGGGTTAGGGTTAGGGTTAGGATTAGGGTTTAGGGTTAGGGTTAGGGTTAGGGTTGGTGTTAGGGTTAGGGTTAGGGTTAGGGTTAGTGTTAGGGTTAGGGGTAGGGTTAGGGTTAGGATTAGGGTTAGGGTTGGTGTTAGGGTTAGGGTTAGGGTTAGGGTTAGGGTTGGTGTTAGGCATAGGGTTGGGGTTAGGGTTAGGGTTTGGGTTAGGGTTGGTGTTAGGGTTAGGGTTAGGGTTAGGATTAGGGTTAGGGTTGGTGTTAGGGTTAGGGTTTGGGTTAGGGTTAGGGTTGGTGTTAGGGTTAGGGTTAGGGTTAGGGTTAGGGTTAGGGTTAGGGTTGGTGTTAGGGTTAGGGTTAGGGTTTGGATTAGGGTTGGTGTTAGGTATAGGGTTAGGGTTAGAATGAGAATTAGGTTTAGGGTTGGTGTTAGGGTTAGGGTTAGGGTTAGGGTTAGTGTTAGTGTTAGGGTTAGGGTTAGGGTTAGGTTACCCCGAGCACTACCCCTCGCCCTAGGCCTACGCCTAGCACTACCTCTGGTCCTACCCCTACCCCTGTCCCTACAGCTCCCCCTACCCATAGGCCCACCCCCATCCCTACCCCTAGCCACAGCTCCCACTCCTGGTCCTAGGCCTACTCCGAGGTTTACCCCGACACCCACCTCTTGCCCTTTGCCTACCCCAGCGCTACGCCTACCGCTCCCACTAGCCCTACCTCGGGCCCTAGACCAACGCCCAGTGCTCACCCTAGTCCGAAGCCTAGCACTTGCCCGTCACCGACCAATACACCCTGCCCTACCGAAAGCCAGATCACTAACCCTTCTCCTACGAAATAACCCTGGACCCACCATTAGCCACACCCTAATCATGCCCCACATCCGTTCGGAGTCCTAGGACTACTGGAGCTTTCCCGTGACACCTAACCTAGCCCTGGGCTATCCCCTACCACTACCACTAGTCCTAGACCTAACATGAGCCCTAACCCTAACACAGTCCGTGGGCCTCTGCCAACCACTAGCCCTTCACCTAACCCTTCCCCGAGCACTACCCCTCTCCCTAGGCTTACGCCTAGCACTACCTCTGGTCCTACCCCTACCCCTGGCCCTACAGCTCCCCCTACTAATAGGCCCACCCCCATTCCTACCCCTAGCCACAACTCCAACCTCTGGCCCAAAGCCTACTCCGAGGTTTACCCCGACACCCACCCCTTGCACTATGCCTACCCCAGCGCTACGCCTATCGCTCCCACTAGCCCTAGCTCGGGCCCTAGACCAAAGCCCAGTGCTCATCTAGTCCGAGGCCTAGCACTTGCCCGTCGCCGACCAGTACACCTTGCCCTACCGTTAGCCAGAGCAGTATCCCGTGTCCTACGAAATCACCCTGGACCCACCCTTACCACACCCTAATCCAGCCCTACACCTTTTCTGAGTCCTAGGACTACCCGGAGCCCTCCCGTGACACCTACCCCTAGCCCTCGGCCAACCCCTACCACTACCACTAGTCCTAGGCTTAACATGAGCCCTAACCCTAACACTGCCCGTGGGGCTCTGCCAACCACTAGCCCTTCAACTAACCCTACCCCGAGCACTACCCCTCGCCCTAGGCCTACGCCTAGCACTACATCTGGTCCTACCCCTACCCCTGGCCCTACAGCTCCCCCTACTCCTGGGCAAACCCTTATCCCTACCCCTAGCCAAAACTCCAAATCCTGGCCCAAAGCCTACTCCGAAGTTTACCCCGACACCCACCCTTTGCCCTATGCCTATCCCAGCGCTATGCCTACCGCTCCCACTAGCCCTAGCTCGGGCCCTACACAACGCCCAGTGCTCTCTCTATTCAGAGGCTTACCACTTGCCCGAGGCCGACCAGTACACCTTGCCCTACCGTTAGCCAGAGCAGTAACCCGTGTCCTACGAAATCACCCTGGACCCACCCTTACCACACCCTAATACAGCCCTACACCTGTTCTGAGTCCTAGGACTACCCGGAGCCATTTCGTGACACCTACCCCTAGTCCTCGGCCAACCCCTACCACTACCACTAGTCCTAGGCTTAACATGAGCCCTAACCCTAACACTGCCCGTGGGCCTCTGCCAAACACTAGCCCTTCAACTAACCCCACCCCGAGCACTACCCCTCGCCCTAGGCCTACGCCTAGCACTACCTCTGGTCCTACCACTACCCCTGGCCCTACAGCTCCCCCTACCCATAGGCCCACCCCCAACTTTACCACTAGCCACAGCTCCCACTCCTGGCCCTAGGCCTACTCCGAGGTTTACCTCGACACCCACCCCTTGCCCTATGCCTACCCCAGCGCTACGCCTACCGCTTTCACTAGCCCTAGCTCAGGCCCTAGACCAACGCCCATGGCTCCCTCTAGTCCGAGGCCTAGAACTTGCCCGTCGCTGACCAGTACACCTTGCCCTTGTTAGGGTTAGGGGTAGGGTTAGGGTTAGGGTTAGGGTTAGGATTAGAGTTTAGGGTTAGGGTTAGGGTTAGGGTTGGTGTTAGGTTTAGGGTTAGGGTTAGGGTAAGGGTTAGGGTTGGTGTTAGGTTTAGGGTTAGGGTTATGGTTAGTGTTAGGGTTAGGGGTAGGGTTAGGGTTAGGATTAGGATTAGGGTTGGTGTTAGGGTTAGGGTTAGGGTTAGGGTTGGTGTTAGGCATAGGGTTGGGGTTAGGGTTAGGGTTTGGGTTAGGGTTGGTGTTAGGGTTAGGGTTAGGGTTAGGATTAGGGTTAGGGTTGGTGTTAGGGTTAGGGTTAGGGTTAGGGTTAGGGTTAGGGTTGGTGTTAGGGTTAGGGTTAGGGTTAGGGTTAGGGTTAGGGTTGGTGTTAGGGTTAGGGTTAGGGTTTGGGTTAGGGTTGGTGTTAGGTATAGGGTTAGGGTTAGAATGAGAATTAGGTTTAGGGTTGGTGTTAGGGTTAGGGTTAGGGTTAGGGTTAGTGTTAGTGTTAGGGTTAGGGTTAGGGTTAGGTTACCCCGAGCACTACCCCTCGCCCTAGGCCTACGCCTAGCACTACCTCTGGTCCTACCCCTACCCTTGTCCCTACAGCTCCCCCTACCCATAGGCCCACCCCCATCCCTACCCCTAGCCACAGCTCCCACTCCTGGTCCTAGGCCTACTCCGAGGTTTACCCCGACACCCACCTCTTGCCCTATGCCTACCCCAGCGCTACGCCTACCGCTCCCACTAGCCCTACCTCGGGCCCTAGACCAACGCCCAGTGCTCATCTAGTCCGAGGCCTAGCACTTGCCCGTCGCCGACCAGTACACCTTGCCCTACCGTTAGCCAGAGCAGTATCCCGTGTCCTACAAAATCACCCTGGACCCACCCTTACCACACCCTAATCCAGCCCTACACCTTTTCTGAGTCCTAGGACTACCCGGAGCCCTCCCGTGACACCTACCCCTAGCCCTCGGCCAACCCCTACCACTACCACTAGTCCTAGGCTTAACATGAGCCCTAACCCTAACACTGCCCGTGGGCCTCTGCCAACCACTAGCCCTTCAACTAACCCTACCCCGAGCACTACCCCTCGCCCTAGGCCTACGCCTAGCACTACATCTGGTCCTACCCCTACCCCTGGCCCTACAGCTCCCCCTACTCCTGGGCAAACCCTTATCCCTACCCCTAGCCAAAACTCCAAATCCTGGCCCAAAGCCTACTCCGAAGTATACCCCGACACCCACCCTTTGCCCTATGCCTATCCCAGCGCTATGCCTACCGCTCCCACTAGCCCTAGCTCGGGCCCTACACAACGCCCAGTGCTCTCTCTAGTCAGAGGCTTACCACTTGCCCGAGGCCGACCAGTACACCTTGCCCTACCGTTAGCCAGAGCAGTAACCCGTGTCCTACGAAATCACCCTGGACCCACCCTTACCACACCCTAATACAGCCCTACACCTGTTCTGAGTCCTAGGACTACCCGGAGCCATTTCGTGACACCTACCCCTAGTCCTCGGCCAACCCCAACCACTACCAATAGTCCTAGGCTTAACATGAGCCCTAACCCTAACACTGCCCGTGGGCCTCTGCCAAACACTAGCCCTTCAACTAACACCACCCCGAGCACTATTCCTCGCCCTAGGCCTACGCCTAGCACTACCTCTGGTCCTACCACTACCCCTGGCCCTACAGCTCCCCCTACCCATAGGCCCACCCCCAACTTTACCACTAGCCACAGCTCCCACTCCTGGCCCTAGGCCTACTCCGAGGTTTACCTCGACACCCACCCCTTGCCCTATGCCTACCCCAGCGCTACGCCTACCGCTTTCACTAGCCCTAGCTCGGGCCCTAGACCAACGCCCATGGCTCCCTCTAGTCCGAGGCCTAGAACTTGCCCGTCGCTGACCAGTACACCTTGCCCTTGTTAGGGTTAGGGGTAGGGTTAGGGTTAGGGTTAGGGTTAGGATTAGGGTTTAGGGTTAGGGTTAGGGTTAGGGTTGGTGTTAGGGTTAGGGTTAGGGTTAGGGTTAGTGTTAGGGTTAGGGGTAGGGTTAGGGTTAGGATTAGGGTTAGGGTTGGTGTTAGGGTTAGGGTTAGGGTTAGGGTTAGGGTTGGTGTTAGGCATAGGGTTGGTGTTAGGGTTAGGGTTTGGGTTAGGGTTGGTGTTAGGGTTAGGGTTAGGGTTAGGATTAGGGTTAGGGTTGGTGTTAGGGTTAGGGTTAGGGTTAGGGTTAGGGTTGGTGTTAGGGTTAGGGTTAGGGTTAGGGTTAGGGTTAGGGTTGGTGTTAGGGTTAGGGTTAGGGTTTGGGTTAGGGTTGGTGTTAGGTATAGGGTTAGGGTTAGAATGAGAATTAGGTTTAGGGTTGGTGTTAGGGTTAGGGTTAGGGTTAGGGTTAGTGTTAGTGTTAGGGTTAGGGTTAGGGTTAGGGTTAGGTTACCCCGAGCACTACCCCTCGCCCTAGGCCTACGCCTAGCACTACCTCTGGTCCTACCCCTACCCCTGTCCCTACAGCTCCCCCTACCCATAGGCCCACCCCCATCCCTACCCCTAGCCACAGCTCCCACTCCTGGTCCTAGGCCTACTCCGAGGTTTACCCCGACACCCACCTCTTGCCCTTTGCCTACCCCAGCGCTACGCCTACCGCTCCCACTAGCCCTACCTCGGGCCCTAGACCAACGCCCAGTGCTCACCCTAGTCCGAAGCCTAGCACTTGCCCGTCACCGACCAATACACCCTGCCCTACCGAAAGCCAGATCACTAACCCTTCTCCTACGAAATAACCCTGGACCCACCATTAGCCACACCCTAATCATGCCCCACATCCGTTCGGAGTCCTAGGACTACCCGGAGCTTTCCCGTGACACCTAACCTAGCCCTGGGCTATCCCCTACCACTACCACTAGTCCTAGACCTAACATGAGCCCTAACCCTAACACAGTCCGTGGGCCTCTGCCAACCACTAGCCCTTCACCTAACCCTTCCCCGAGCACTACCCCTCTCCCTAGGCTTACGCCTAGCAGTACCTCTGGTCCTACCCCTACCCCTGGCCCTACAGCTCCCCCTACTAATAGGCCCACCCCCATTCCTACCCCTAGCCACAACTCCAACCTCTGGCCCAAAGCCTACTCCGAGGTTTACCCCGACACCCACCCCTTGCACTATGCCTACCCCAGCGCTACGCCTATCGCTCCCACTAGCCCTAGCTCGGGCCCTAGACCAAAGCCCAGTGCTCATCTAGTCCGAGGCCTAGCACTTGCCCGTCGCCGACCAGTACACCTTGCCCTACCGTTAGCCAGAGCAGTATCCCGTGTCCTACGAAATCACCCTGGACCCACCCTTACCACACCCTAATCCAGCCCTACACCTTTTCTGAGTCCTAGGACTACCCGGAGCCCTCCCGTGACACCTACCCCTAGCCCTCGGCCAACCCCTACCACTACCACTAGTCCTAGGCTTAACATGAGCCCTAACCCTAACACTGCCCGTGGGCCTCTGCCAACCACTAGCCCTTCAACTAACCCTACCCCGAGCACTACCCCTCGCCCTAGGCCTACGCCTAGCAGTACATCTGGTCCTACCCCTACCCCTGGCCCTACAGCTCCCCCTAATCCTGGGCAAACCCTTATCCCTACCCCTAGCCAAAACTCCAAATCCTGGCCCAAAGCCTACTCCGAAGTTTACCCCGACACCCACCCTTTGCCCTATGCCTATCCCAGCGCTATGCCTACCGCTCCCACTAGCCCTAGCTCGGGCCCTACACCACGCCCAGTGCTCTCTCTAGTCAGAGGCTTACCACTTGCCCGAGGCCGACCAGTACACCTTGCCCTACCGTTAGCCAGAGCAGTAACCCGTGTCCTACAAAATCACCCTGGACCCACCCTTACCACACCCTAATACAGCCCTACACCTGTTCTGAGTCCTAGGACTACCCGGAGCCATTTCGTGACACCTACCCCTAGTCCTCGGCCAACCCCTACCACTACCACTAGTCCTAGGCTTAACATGAGCCCTAACCCTAACACTGCCCGTGGGCCTCTGCCAAACACTAGCCCTTCAACTAACCCCACCCCGAGCACTACCACTCGCCCTAGGCCTACGCCTAGCACTACCTCTGGTCCTACCACTACCCCTGGCCCTACAGCTCCCCCTACCCATAGGCCCACCCCCAACTTTACCACTAGCCACAGCTCCCACTCCTGGCCCTAGGCCTACTCCGAGGTTTACCTCGACACCCACCCCTTGCCCTATGCCTACCCCAGCGCTACGCCTACCACTTTCACTAGCCCTAGCTCGGGCCCTAGTCCAACGCCCATGGCTCCCTCTAGTCCGAGGCCTAGAACTTGCCCGTCGCTGACCAGTACACCTTGCCCTTGTTAGGGTTAGGGTTAGGGTTAGGGTTAGGGTTAGGGTTAGGGTTAGGGTTAGGATTAGGGTTTAGGGTTAGGGTTAGGGTTAGGGTTGGTGTTAGGGTTAGGGTTAGGGTTAGGGTTACGGTTGGTGTTATGTTTAGGGTTAGGGTTATGGTTAGGGTTGGTGTTAGGGTTAGGGTTAGGGTTAGGGTTAGGCTTAGGATTAGGGTTAGGGTTGGTGTTAGGGTTAGGGTTAGGGTTAGGGTTAGGGATGGTGTTAGGTTTAGGGTTAGGGTTTGGGTTAGGTATAGGGATAGGGTTAGGTTTAGGGTTAGGGTTGGTGTTAGGGTTAGGGTTAGGGTTAGGGTTTGGGTTGGTATTAGGTATAGGGTTAGGGTTAGTGTTAGGGTTAGGGTTGGTGTTAGGGTTAGGGTTAGGGTTAGGGTTAGTGTTAGGGTTAGGGGTAGGGTTAGGGTTAGGATTAGGGTTAGGGTTGGTGTTAGGGTTAGGGTTAGGGTTAGGGTTAGGGTTGGTGTTAGGCATAGGGTTGGGGTTAGGGTTAGGGTTTGGGTTAGGGTTGGTGTTAGGGTTAGGGTTAGGGTTAGGATTAGGGTTAGGGTTGGTGTTAGGGTTAGGGTTAGGTTTAGGGTTAGGGTTGGTGTTAGGGTTAGGGTTAGGGTTAGGGTTAGGGTTAGGGTTGGTGTTAGGGTTAGGGTTAGGGTTAGGGTTAGGGTTGGTGTTAGGTATAAGGTTAGGGTTAGAATTAGGGTTAGGTTTAGGGTTGGTGTTAGGGTTAGGGTTAGGGTTAGGGTTAGTGTTAGTGTTAGGTTTAGGGTTAGGGTTAGGTTACCCCGAGCACTACCACTCGCCCTAGGCCTACGCCTAGCACTACCTCTTGTCCTACCCCTACCCCTGTCCCTACAGCTCCCCCTACCCATAGGCCCACCCCCATCCCTACCCCTAACCACAGCTGCCACTCCTGGTCCTAGGCCTACTCCGAGGTTTACCCCGACACCCACCTCTTGCCCTTTGCCTACCCCAGCGCTACGCCTACCGCTCCCACTAGCCCTACCTCGGGCCCTAGACCAACGCCCAGTGCTCACTCTAGTCCGAAGCCTAGCACTTGCCCGTCGCCAACCGGTACACCTTGCCCTACCGATAGCCAGAGCACTATCTTGTGTCCTACGAAATCACCCTGGACCCACTATTAGCCACACCCTAATTCAGCCCTACATCCGTTCGGAGTCCTAGGACTACCCGGAGCCCTCCCGTGACAGTTACCTTTAGCCCTCGCCCATCCCCTACCACTACCACTAGTCCTAGGCCTAACATGAGCCCTAAACCTAACACTGCCCGTGGGCCTCTGCCAACCACTAGCCCTTCACCTAACCCTACCCCGAGCACTACTCCTCGCCCTAGGCTTACGCCTAGCACTACCTCTGGTCCTACCACTACCACTGGCCCTACAGCTCCCCCTACTTATAGGCCACCCCCATCCCTACCCCTAGCCACAACTCCAACCTCTGGCCCAAAGCCTACTTTGAGGTTTACTCCGACAAACACCCCTTGCCCTATGCCTACCCCAGTGCTACGCCTACCGCTCCCACTAGCCCTAGCTCGGGCCCTAGACCAACGCCCAGTGCTCCCTCTAGTCCGAGGCCTACCACCTGCCCGACGCCGACCAGTACACCTTGCCCTACCTTTAGCCAGAGCACTAACCCGTGTCCTACGAAATCACCCTGGACACATTCTTACCATACCCTAATCCAGCCCTACACCCGTTTTGAGTCCTAGGACTACCCGCAGCCCTCCCGTGACACCTACCCCTAGCCCTCGGCCAACCCCTACCACTACCACTAGTTCTAGGCCTAACATGAGCCCTAAGACTAACACTGCCCATGGGCATCAGCCAACCACAAGCCCTTCACCTAACCCAACCCAGAGCACTACCCCTCGCCCTAGGCTAACGCCTAGCACTACCTCTGGTCCTACCGCTTCCCCTGGCCCTACATCTCCCCCTACTTATAGGCCCACCCCCATCCCTACCCCTAGCCACAGCTCCAACTCCTGGCACTAGGCCTACTCCGAGGTTTACCCCGACACACACCCCTTGCCCTATGCCTACCCCAGCGCTATGCCTAATGCTCCCACTAGCCCAGGCTCGGGCCCTAGACCAACGCCCATGGCTCCCTCTAGTCCGAGGCCTAGACTTGACCGTCGCTGACCAGTACACCTTGCCCTTGTTAGGGTTAGGGTTAGGGTTAGGGTTTAGGTTAGGGTTAGGGTTAGGGTTGGTGTTAGGGTTAGGGCTTGGGTTAGGGTTAGGGTTGGTGTTAGGTTTACGGTTAGGGTTAGGGTTAGGGTTAGGGTTAGGGTTGGTGTTAGGGTTAGGGTTAGTGTTAGGATTAGGGTTAGGTTTACGGTTAGGTTACCCTGAGCACTACCCCTAGCCCTAGGACTACGCCTAGCACTACCTCTGGTCCTACCACTACCCCTGTTTCTACAGCTCCCCCTACCCATAGGCCCACCCCCATCCCTACCCCTAGCCACAGCTCCCACTCCTGGTCCTCGGTCTACTCCGAGGTTTACCCCGACACCAACCCCTTGCTTTTTGCCTACCCCTGCGCTACGTTTACCGCACCCACTAGCCCTACCTCGGGCCCTAGACCATCGCCCAGTGCTCACTCTAGTCCGAAGCCTAGCACTTGCCCGTCGCCGACCAGTACACCTTGCCTAGCGATAGCCAGAGCACTAACCCGTGTCCTATGAAATCACCCTGGACCCACCATTAGCCACACCCTAATCCAGCCCTACATCCGTTCGGAGTCCTAGGACTACCCGGAGCCCTCCCGCGACAGTTACCCCTAGCCCTCTCCCATCCCCTACCACTACCACTAGTCCTAGGCCTAACATGAGCCCTAAACCTAACACTGCCCGTGGGCCACTGCCAACCACTAGCCCTTCACCTAACCCTACCCCGAGCACTACCCCTCGCCCTAGGCTTACGCGTAGCACTACCTCTGGTCCTACCCCTACCCGTGGCCCTACAGCTCCCCCTACTTATAGGCCCACCCCCATCCCTACCCCTAGCCACAGCTCCCACTCCTGGCCCTAGGCCTACTCTGAGGTTTACCTCGACACCCACCCCTTGCCCTATGCCTACCCCAGCGCTACTCCTACCGCTCCCACTAGCCCTAGCTCGGGCACTAGACCAACGCCCATGGCTCCTTCTAGTCCGAGGCCTAGAACTTGCCCGTCACTGACCAGTACACTTTGCCCTTGTTAGGGTTAGAATTAGGGTTAGGGTTAGGGTTAGGGTTAGGATTAGGATTTAGGGTTAGGGTTAGGGTTTAGGGTTGGTGTTAGGGTTAGTGTTAGGGTTAGGTTTAGGGTTGGTGTTAGGTTTAGGGTTAGGGTTAGGGTTAGGGTTAGGGTTAGGTTTAGGGTTGGTGTTAGGGTTAGGGTTAGGGTTAAGGTTAGGGTTAGGATTAGGGTTAGGGTTGGTGTTAGGTTTAGGGTTAGGGTTAGGGTTAGTGTTAGGGTTAGGTTTGATGTTAGGGTTAGGGTTAGGGTTAGGGTTAGGGTTAGGGTTAGGGTACCTTGAGCACTACCCCTCGCTCTAGGCCTACGCCTGGCACAACCTCTGGTCCTACCCCTACCCCTGGCCCTACAGCTCCCCCTACCCATAGGCCCACCCCCATCCCTACCCCTAGCCACAGCTCCCACTCCTGGTCCTAGGCCTACTCCGAGGTTTACCACGACACACACCCCTTGCTTTTTGCCTACCACAGCGCTACGCCTACCGCTCCCACTAGCCCTACCTCGGGCCCTAGAACAACGCCCAGTGCTCACTCTAGTCCGAAGCCTAGCACTTGCCCGTCACCGACCAGTACCCCTGCCCTACCGATAGCCAGATCACTAACCCTTGTCCTACGAAATCACCCTGGACCCACAATTAGCCACACCCTAATCCAGCCCTACACCTGTTCTAAGTCTTAGGACTACCCGGAGCCCTCCCGTGACACCTACCCCTTGCCCTCGGCCAACCCCTACCACTACCACTAGTCCTAGGCTTAACATGAGCCCTAACCCTAACACTGCCCGTGAGCCTCTGCCAACCACTAGCCCTTCAACTAACCCTACCCCGAGCACTACCCCTCGCCCTAGGCCTACGCCTAGCACTACCTCTGGTCCTACCCCTACCCCTGGCCCTACAGCTCCCCCTACTTCTGGGCCCAACCCCATCCCTACCCCTAGCCAAAACTCCAACTCCTGGCCCAAAGCCTACTCCGAAGTTTACCCCGACACGCACCCCTTGCCCTATGCCTACCTCAGCGCTACGCCTAACGCTCCCGCTAGCCCTAGCTCGGGCCCTAGACCAACGCCCAGTGCTCTCTCTAGTCAGAGGCCTACCACTTGCCCAAGGCCGACCAGTACACCTTGCCCTACCGTTAGCCAGAGCAGTAACCCGTGTCCTACGAAATCACCCTGGACCCACCCTTACCACACCCTAATACAGCCCTACACCCGTTCCGAGGCCTAGGACTATCTGGAGCCATTTCGTGACACATACCCCTAACCCTCGGCCAACTTCTACCACTACCACTAGTCCTAGGCTTAACATGAGCCCTAACCCTAACACTGCCCGTGGGCCTCTGCCAAACACTAGCCCTTCAACTAACCCTACCCCGAGCACTACCCCTCGCCCTAGGCCTACGCCTAGCACTACCTCTGGACCTACCACTACCCCTGGCCCTACAGCTCCCCCTACCCATAGGTCCACCCCCAACCCTACCCCGAGCCACAGCTCCCAATCCTGGCCCTAGGCCTACTCCGAGGTTTACCTCGACACCCACCCCTTGCCCTATGCCTTCCCCAGCGCTACGCCTACCGCTCCCACTAGCCCTAGCTCGGGCCCTAGACCAATGCCATGGCTCCCGCTAGTCCGAGGCCTAGAACTTGCCCGTCGCTGACTAGTACACATTGCCCTTGTTAGGGTTAGGGTAAGGGTTAGGGTTAGGGTTAGAGTTAGGGTTAGGGTTAGGGTTGGTGTTAGGTTTAGGGTTAGGATTAGGGTTAGGGTTGGTGTTAGGGTTAGGGTTGGTGTTAGGGTTAGTGTTAGGATTAGGGTTAGGGTTGGTGTTAGGGGTAGGGTTAGGTTTAGGGTTAGGGTTAGGGTTAGGGTTAGGTCACCCCGAGCACTACCCCTCGCCCTAGGCGTACGCCTGGCACTACCTCTGGTCCTACCCCTACCCCTGGCCCTACAGCTCCCCCTACCCATAGGCCCAACTCCATCCCTACCCCTAGACACAGCTCCCACTTTTGGTCCTAGGCCTACTCCGAGGTTTAACTCGACACCCCCCCCTTGCCCTATGCCTAACCCAGCGCTACGCCTAACGCTCCCACTAGCCCTAGCTCAGGCCCTAGACCAACGCCCATGGCTCCCTCTAGTCCGAGGCCTAGAACTTGCCCGTCGCTGACTAGTACACATTGCCCTTGTTAGGGTTAGGGTAAGGGTTACGGTTAGGGTTTAGGGTTAGGGTTAGGGTTAGGGTTGGTGTTAGGGTTAGGGTTAGGATTGGGGTTAGGGTTGGTGTTAGGGTTAGGTTTGGGGTTAGGGTTAGGGTTAGGGTTAGGTCACACCGAGCACTACCCCTCGCCCTAGGTGTACGCCTGGAACTACCTCTGGTCCTACACCTACCCCTGGCCCTACAGCTCCCCCTACTCATAGGCCCACCCCCATCCCTTCCCCTAGACACAGCTCCCACTCCTGGTCCTAGGCCTACTCCGAGGTTTACCCCGACACCCACCCCTTGCCCTTTGCCTACCATAGCGCTACGTCTACCGCTCCCACTAGCCCTACCTCGGGCCCTAGACCAACGCCCAGTGCTCACTCTAGTCCGAAGCCTAGCACTTGCCCGTCACCGACCAATACACCCTGCCTTGCCGAAAGCCAGATCACTAACCTTTGTCCTACGAAATCACCCTGGACCCACCATTAGCCACACCCTAATCATGCCCCACATCCGTTCGGAGTCCTAGGACTACCCGGAGCCCTCCCGTGACACCTAACCTAGCCCTGGGCTAACCCCTACCACTACCACTAGTCCTAGGCCTAACATGAGCCCTAACCCTAACACTGTCTGAGGGCCTCTGCCAACCACTAGCCCTTCACCTAACCCTACCCCGAGCACTACCCCTCGCCCTAGGCTTACGCCTAGCACTAGCTCTGGTCCTACCCCTACCCCTGGTTCTACAGCTCCCCCTACTAATAGGCCCACCCCCATCCCTACCCCTAGCCACAACTTTAACCTCTGGCCCAAAGCCTACTCCGAGGTTTACCCCGACACCCACCCCTTGCCTTATGCCTACGCCAGCGCTACGCCTATCGCTCCCACTAGCCATAGCTCGGGACCTAGACCAAAGCCCAGTGCTCATCTAGTCCGAGGCCTAGCACTTGCCCGTCGCCGACCAGTAAACCTTGCCCTACCATTAGCCAGAGCAGTAACCCGTGTCCTACAAAATCACCCTGGACCCACACTTACCACACCCTAATCCAGCCCTACACCTTTTCTGAGTCCTAGGACTACCCGGAGCCCTCCCGTGTCACCTACCTCTAGCCCTCGGCCAACCCCTACCACTACCACTAGTCCTAGACTTAACATGAGCCCTAACCCTAACACTGCCCGTGGGCCTCTGCCAACCACTAGCCCTTCAACTAACCCTACCCCGAGCACTACCCCTCGCCCTAGGCTTACGCCTAGCACTACCTCTGGTCCTACCCCTACCCCTGGCCCTAGAGCTCCCCCTACTCCTGGGCCAACACCCATCCCTACCCCTAGCCAAAACTCCAAATCCTGGCCCAAAGCCTACTCCGAAGTTTACCCCGACACCCACCCTTTGCCCTATGCTTATCCCAGCGCTATGCCTACCGCTCCCACTAGCCCTAGCTCGGGCCCTACACAACGCCCAGTGCTCTCTCTAGTCAGAGGCTTACCACTTGCCCGTGGCCGACCAGTACACCTTGCCCTACCATTAGCCAGAGCAGTAACCCGTGTCCTACAAAATCACCCTGGACCCACCCTTACCACACCCTAATACAGCCCTACACCTGTTCTGAGTCCTAGGACTACCCGGAGCCATTTCGTGACACCTACCCCTAGTCCTCGGCCAACCCCTACCACTACCACTAGTCCTAGGCTTAACATGAGCCCTAACCCTAACACTGCCCGTGGGCCTCTGCCAAACACTAGCCCTTCAACTAACCCCACCCCGAGCACTACCCCTCGCCCTAGGCCTACGCCTAGCACTACCTCTGGTCCTACCACTACCCCTGGCCCTACAGCTCCCCCTACCCATAGGCCCACCCCCAACTTTACCACTAGCCACAGCTCCCACTCCTGGCCCTAGGCCTACTCCGAGGTTTACCTCGACACCCACCCCTTGCCCTATGCCTACCCCAGCGCTACGCCTACCGCTTTCACTAGCCCTAGCTCTGGCCCTAGACCAACGCCCATGGCTCCCTCTAGTCCGAGGCCTAGAACTTGCCCGTCGCTGACCAGTACACCTTGCCCTTGTTAGGGTTAGGGTTAGGGTTAGGGTTAGGGTTAGGGTTAGGGTTAGGATTAGGGTTTAGGGTTAGGGTTAGGGTTAGGGTTGGTGTTAGGGTTAGGGTTAGGGTTAGGGTTAGGGTTGGTGTTATGTTTAGGGTTAGGGTTAGGGTTAGGGTTGGTGTTAGGGGTAGGGTTAGGGTTAGGGTTAGGGATGGTGTTAGGGTTAGGATTAGGGTTTGGGTTAGGTATAGGGATAGGGTTAGGTTTAGGGTTAGGGTTGGTGTTAGGGTTAGGGTTAGGGTTAGGGTTTGGGTTGGTGTTAGGTATAGGGTTAGGGTTAGGATTAGGGTTAGGGTTGGTGTTAGGGTTAGGATTAGGGTTAGGGTTAGGGTTGGTGTTAGGCATAGGGTTGGGATTAGGGTTAGGGTTTGGGTTAGGGTTGGTGTTAGGGTTAGGGTTAGGGTTAGGATTAGGGTTAGGGTTGGTGTTAGGGTTAGGGTTAGGGTTAGGGTTAGGGTTGGTGTTAGGGTTAGGGTTAGGGTTAGGGTTAGGGTTACGGTTGGTGTTAGGGTTAGGGTTAGGGTTAGGGTTAGGGTTGGTGTTAGGTATAGGGTTAGGGTTAGAATTAGGGTTAGGTTTAGGGTTGGTGTTAGGGTTAGGGTTAGGGTTAGGGTTAGTGTTAGTGTTAGGTTTAAGGTTAGGGTTAGGTTACCCCGAGCACTACCCCTCGCCCTAGGCCTACGCCTAGCACTACCTCTGGTCCTACCCCTACCCCTGTCCCTACAGCTCCCCCTACCCATAGGCCCACCCCCATCCCTACCCCTAGCCACAGCTCCCACTCCTGGTCCTAGGCCTACTCCGAGGTTTACCCCGACACCCACCTCTTGCCCTTTGCCTACCCCAGCGCTACGCCTACCGCTCCCACTAGCCCTACCTCGGGCCCTAGACCAACGCCCAGTGCTCACTCTAGTCCGAAGCCTAGCACTTGCCCGTCGCCAACCGGTACACCTTGCCCTACCGATAGCCAGAGCACTATCTTGTGTCCTACGAAATCACCCTGGACCCACTATTAGCCACACCCTAATTCAGCCCTACATCCATTCGGACTCCTAGGACTACCCGGAGCCCTCCCGTGACAGTTACCTTTAGCCCTCGCCCATCCCCTACCACTACCACTAGTCCTAGGACTAACATGAGCCCTAAACCTAACACTGCCCGTGGGCCTCTGCCAACCACTAGCCCTTCACCTAACCCTACCCCAAGCACTACTCCTCGCCCTAGGCTTACGCCTAGCACTACCTCTGGTCCTACCACTACCCCTGGCCCTACAGCTCCCCCTACTTATAGGCCCACCCCCATCCCTATCCCTAGCCACAACTCCAACCTCTGGCCCAAAGCCTACTCCGAGGTTTACCCCGACACACACCCCTTGCCCTATGCCTACCCCAGTGCTACGCCTACCGCTCCCACTAGCCCTAGCTCGGGCCCTAGACCAACGCCCAGTGCTCCCTCTAATCCGAGGCCTACCACCTGCCCGACGCCGACCAGTACACCTTGCCCTACCTTTAGCCAGAGCACTAACCCGTGTCCTACGAAATCACCCTGGACCCATCCTTACCATACCCTAATCCAGCCCTACACCCGTTTTGAGTCCTAGGACTACCCGCAGCCCTCCCGTGACACCTACCACTAGCCCTCGGCCAACCCCTACCACTACCACTAGTCCTAGGCCTAACATGAGCCCTAAGACTAACACTGCCCGTGGGCATCAGCCAACCACAAGCCCTTCACCTAACCCTACCCAGAGCACTACCCCTCGCCCTAGGCTAACGCCTAGCACTACCTCTGGTCCTACCGCTTCCCCTGGCCCTACATCTCCCCCTACTTATAGGCCCACCCCCATCCCTACCCCTAGCCACAGCTCCAACTCCTGGCACTAGGCCTACTCCGAGGTTTACCCCGACACACACCCCTTGCCCTATGCCTACCCCAGCGCTATGCCTACCGCTCCCACTAGCCCAGGCTCGGGCCCTAGACCAACGCCCATGGCTCCCTCTAGTCCGAGGCCTAGACTTGCCCGTCGCTGACCAGTACTCCTTGCCCTTGTTAGGGTTAGGGTTAGGGTTAGGGTTAGGGTTGGTGTTAGGTTTAGGGTTAGGGTTAGGGTTAGGGTTAGGGTTAGGGTTAGGGTTGGTGTTAGGGTTAGGGTTAGGGTTCGGTTAGGGTTGATGTTAGGTTTAGGGTTAGAGTTAGGGTTAGGGTTAGGGTTAGGTTTAGGGTTTAGGGTTAGGGCTAGGGTTAGGGTTGGTGTTAGGGTTAGGGCTTGGGTTAGGGTTAGGGTTGGTGTTAGGTTTAGGGTTAGGGTTAGGGTTAGGGTTAGGGTTAGGGTTGGTGTTAGGGTTAGGGTTAGTGTTAGGATTAGGGTTAGGTTTACGGTTAGGTTACCCTGAGCACTACCCCTAGCCCTAGGACTACGCCTAGCACTACCTCTGGTCCTACCCCTACCCCTGCCATACAGCTCCCCCTACCCATAGGCCCACCCCCACCCTACCCCTAGCCACAGCTCCAACTCCTGGCACTAGGCCTACTCCGAGGTTTACCCCGACACACACCCCTTGCCCTATGCCTACCCCAGCGCTATGCCTACCGCTCCCACTAGCCCAGGCTCGGACCCTAGACCAACGCCCATGGCTCCCTCTAGTCCGAGGCCTAGACTTGCCCGTCGCTGACCAGTACTCCTTGCCCTTGTTAGGGTTAGGGTTAGGGTTAGGGTTAGGGTTGGTGTTAGGTTTAGGGTTAGGGTTAGGGTTAGGGTTAGGGTTAGGGTTAGGGTTGGTGTTAGGGTTAGGGTTAGGGTTCGGTTAGGGTTGATGTTAGGTTTAGGGTTAGAGTTAGGGTTAGGGTTAGGGTTAGGTTTAGGGTTTAGGGTTAGGGCTAGGGTTAGGGTTGGTGTTAGGGTTAGGGCTTGGGTTAGGGTTAGGGTTGGTGTTAGGTTTAGGGTTAGGGTTAGGGTTAGGGTTAGGGTTAGGGTTGGTGTTAGGGTTAGGGTTAGTGTTAGGATTAGGGTTAGGTTTACGGTTAGGTTACCCTGAGCACTACCCCTAGCCCTAGGACTACGCCTAGCACTACCTCTGGTCCTACCCCTACCCCTGCCATACAGCTCCCCCTACCCATAGGCCCACCCCCACCCTACCCCTAGCCACAGCTCCCACTCCTGGTCCTCGGTGTACTCCGAGGTTTACCCCGACACCAACCCCTTGCTTTTTGCCTACCCCTGCGCTACGTTTACCGCACCCACTAGCCCTACCTCGGGCCCTAGACCATCGCCCAGTGCTCACTCTAGTCCGAAGCCTAGCACTTGCCCGTCGCCGACCAGTACACCTTGCCTAGCGATAGCCAGAGCACTAACACGTGTCCTACGAAATCACCCTGGACCCACCATTAGCCACACCCTAATCCAGCACTACATCGGTTCGGAGTCCTAGGACTACCTGGAGCCCTCCCGCGACAGTTACCCCTAGCCCTCGCCCATCCCCTACCACTACCACTAGTCCTAGGCCTAACATGAGCCCTAAACCTAACACTGCCCGTGGGCCACTGCCAACCACTAGCCCTTCACCTAACCCTACCCCGAGCACTACCCCTCGCCCTAGGCTTACGCGTAGCACTACCTCTGGTCCTACCCCTACCCGTGGCCCTACAGCTCCCCCTACTTATAGGCCCACCCCCATCCCTACCCCTAGCCACAGCTCCCACTCCTGGCCCTAGGCCTACTCTGAGGTTTACCTCGACACCCACCCCTTGCCCTATGCCTAACCCAGCGCTACGCCTACCGCTCCCACTAGCCCTAGCTCGGGCACTAGACCAACGCCCATGGCTCCTTCTAGTCCGAGGCCTAGAACTTGCCCGTCGCTGACCAGTACACTTTGCCCTTGTTAGGGTTAGAATTAGGGTTAGGGTTAGGGTTAGGGTTAGGATTAGGGTTTAGGGTTAGGGTTAGGGTTTAGGGTTGGTGTTAGGGTTAGTGTTAGGGTTAGGTTTAGGGTTGGTGTTAGGTTTAGGGTTAGGGTTAGGGTTAGGGTTAGGGTTAGGGTTGGTGTTAGGGTTAGGGTTAGGGTTAAGGTTAGGGTTAGGATTAGGGTTAGGGTTGGTGTTAGGTTTAGGGTTAGGGTTAGGGTTAGTGTTAGGGTTAGGGTTGATGTTAGGGTTAGGGTTAGGGTTAGGGTTAGGGTTAGGGTTAGGTTACCTTGAGCACTACCCCTCGCCCTAGGCCTACGCCTGGCACAACCTCTGGTCCTACCCCTACCCCTGGCCCTACAGCTCCCCCTACCCATAGGCCCACCCCCATCCCTACCCCTAGCCACAGCTCCCACTCCTGGTCCTAGGCCTACTCCGAGGTTTACCACGACACACACCCCTTGCCCTTTGCCTACCACAGCGCTACGCCTACCGCTCCCACTAGCCCTACCTCGGCCCTAGACCAACGCCCAGTGCTCACTCTAGTTCGAAGCCTAGCACTTGCCTGTCACCGACCAGTACACCTTGCCCTACCGATAGCCAGATCACTAACCCTTGTCCTACGAAATCACCCTGGACCCACAATTAGCCACACCCTAATCCAGCCCTACACCTGTTCTAAGTCTTAGGACTACCCGGAGCCCTCCCGTGACACCTACCCCTTGCCCTCGGCCAACCCCTACCACTACCACTAGTCCTAGGCTTAACATGAGCCCTAACCCTAACACTGCCCGTGAGCCTCTGCCAACCACTAGCCCTTCAACTAACCCTACCCCGAGCACTACCCCTCGCCCTAGGCCTACACCTAGCACTACCTCTGGTCCTACCCCTACCCCTGGCCCTACAGCTCCCCCTACTTCTGGGCCCAACCCCATCCCTACCCCTAGCCAAAACTCCAACTCCTGGCCCAAAGCCTACTCCGAAGTTTACCCCGACACCCACCCCTTGCCCTATGCCTACCTCAGCGCTACGCCTAACGCTCCCGCTAGCCCTAGCTCGGGCCCTAGACCAACGCCCAGTGCTCTCTCTAGTCAGAGGCCTACCACTTGCCCGAGGCCGACCAGTACACCTTGCCCTACCGTTAGCCAGAGCAGTAACCCGTGTCCTACGAAATCACCCTGGACCCACCCTTACCACACCCTAATACAGCCCTACACCTGTTCCGAGGCCTAGGACTACCTGGAGCCATTTCGTGACACATACCCCTAACCCTCGGCCAACCTCTACCACTACCACTAGTCCTAGGCTTAACATGAGCCCTAACCCTAACACTGCCCGTGGGCCTCTGCCAAACTCTAGTTCTTCAACTAACCCTACCCCGAGCACTACCCCTCGCCCTAGGCCTACGCCTAGCACTACCTCTGGTCCTACCACTACCCCTGGCCCTACAGCTCCCCCTACCCATAGGCCCACCCCCAACCCTACCCCGAGCCACAGCTCCCAATCCTGGCCCTAGGCCTACTCCGAGGTTTACCTCGACACCCACCCCTTGCCCTATGCCTTCCCCAGCGCTACGCCTACCGCTCCCACTAGCCCTAGCTCGGGCCCTAGACCAACGCCCATGGCTCCCGCTAGTCCGAGGCCTAGAACTTGCCCGTCGCTGACTAGTACACATTGCCCTTGTTAGGGTTAGGGTAAGGGTTAGGGTTAGGGTTAGAGTTAGGGTTAGGGTTAGGGTTGGTGTTAGGTTTAGGGTTAGGATTAGGGTTAGGGTTGGTGTTAGGGTTAGGGTTGGTGTTAGGGTTAGTGTTAGGATTAGGGTTAGGGTTGGTGTTAGGGGTAGGGTTAGGGTTAGGGTTAGGGTTAGGGTTAGGTCACCCCGAGCACTACCCCTCGCCCTAGGCGTACGCCTGGCACTACCTCTGGTCCTACCCCTACCCCTGGCCCTACAGCTCCCCCTACTCATAGGCCCACCCCCATCCCTTCCCCTAGACACAGCTCCCACTCCTGGTCCTAGGCCTACTCCGAGGTTTACCCCGACACCCACCCCTTGCCCTTTGCCTACCATAGCGCTACGTCTACCGCTCCCACTAGCCCTACCTCGGGCCCTAGACCAACGCCCAGTGCTCACTCTAGTCCGAAGCCTAGCACTTGCCCGTCACCGACCAATACACCCTGCCTTGCCGAAAGCCAGATCACTAACCCTTGTCCTACGAAATCACCCTGGACCCACCATTAGCCACACCCTAATCATGCCCCACATCCGTTCGGAGTCCTAGGACTACCCGGAGCCCTCCCGTGACACCTAACCTAGCCCTGGGCTAACCCCTACCACTACCACTAGTCCTAGGCCTAATATGAGCCCTAACCCTAACACTGTCCGAGGGCCTCTGCCAACCACTAGCCCTTCACCTAACCCTACCCCGAGCACTACCCCTTGCCCTAGGCTTACGCCTAGCACTAGCTCTGGTCCTACCCCTACCCCTGGTTCTACAGCTCCCCCTACTAATAGGCCCACCCCCATCCCTACCCCTAGCCACAACTTTAACCTCTGGCCCAAAGCCTACTCCGAGGTTTACCCCGACACCCACCCCTTGCCCTATGCCTACGCCAGCGCTACGCCTATCGCTCCCACTAGCCATAGCTCGGGCCCTAGACCAAAGCCCAGTGCTCATCTAGTCCGAGGCCTAGCACTTGCCCGTCGCCGACCAGTAAACCTTGCCCTACCATTAGCCAGAGCAGTAACCCGTGTCCTACGAAATCACCCTGGACCCACCCTTACCACACCCTAATCCAGCCCTACACCTTTTCTGAGTCCTAGGACTACCCGGAGCCCTCCCGTGTCACCTACCCCTAGCCCTCAACCAACCCCTACCACTACCACTAGTCCTAGGCTTAACATGAGCCCTAACCCTAACACTGCCCGTGGGCCTCTGCCAACCACTAGGCCTTCAACAAACCCTACCCCGAGCACTACCCCTCGCCCTAGGCCTACGCCTAGCACTACCTCTGGTCCTACCCCTACCCCTGGCCCTACAGCTCCCCCTACCCCTGGGCCAAACCCCATCCCTACCCCTAGCCAAAACTCCAACTCCTGGCCCAAAGCCTACTTTGAAGTTTACCCCGACAAACACCCTTTGCCCTATACCTATACCAGCGCTATGCCTACCGCTCCCACTAGCCCTAGCTCGGGCCCTAGACCAACGCCCAGTGCTCTCTCTAGTCAGAGGCCTACCACTTGCCCGAGGCCGACCAGTACACCTTGCCCTACCGTTAGCCAGAGCAGTAACCCGTGTCCTACGAAATCACCCTGGACCCACCCTTACCACACCCTAATACAGCCCTACACCTGTTCCGAGTCCTAGGACTACCCGGAGCCATTTCGTGACACCTACCCCTAGTCCTCGGCCAACCCATACCACTACCACTAGTCCTAGGCTTAACATGAGCCCTAACCCTAACACTGCCCGTGGGCCTCTGCCAAACACTAGCCCTTCAACTAACCCTACACCGAGCACTACCCCTCGCCCTAGGCCTACGCCTAGCACTACCTCTGGTCCTACCCCTACCCCTGTCCCTACAGCTCCCCCTAACCATAGGCCCACCCCCATCCCTACCCCTAGCCACAGCTCCCACTCCTGGTCCTAGGCCTACTCCGAGGTTTACCCCAACACCCACCCCTTGCCCTTTGTCTACCCCAGCGCTACGCCTACCGCTCAAACTAGCCCTACCTCGGGCCCTAGACAAACGCCCAGTACTCACTCTAGTCCGAAGCCTAGCACTTGCCCGTCGCCAACCGGTACACTTTGCCCTACCGATAGCCAGAGCACTAACCCGTGTCCTACGAAATCACCCTGGACCCATCATTAGCACACCCTAATCCAGCCCTACATCCGTTCGGAGTCCTAGGACTACCCGGAGCCCTCCCGTGACAGTTACCCCTAGCCCTCGCCCATCCCCTACCACTACCACTATTCCTAGGCCTAACATGAGCCCTAAACCTAACACTGCCCGTGGGCCTCTGCCAACCACTAGCCCTTCACCTAACCCTACCCCGAACACTACCGCTCGCCCTAGGCTTACGCCTAGCACTACCTCTGGTCCTACCCCTACCCCTGGCCCTACAGCTCCTTCTACTTATATGCCCACCCCCATCCCTAACCCTAGCCACAATTCCAAACTCTGGCCCAAAGCCTACTCCGAGGTTTACCCCGACACCCACCCCTTGCCCTATGCCTACCCCAGTGCTACGCCTACCGTTCCCACTAGCCCTAGCTCGGGCCCTAGACCAACGCCCAGTGCTCCCTCTAGTCCGAGGCCTACCACCTGCCCGACGCCGACCAATACACCTTACCCTACCGTTAGCCAGAACACTAACCCGTGTCCTACAAAATCACCCTGGACCCACCCTTACCACACCCTAATGCAGCCCTACACCCGTTTTGAGTCCTAGGACTACCCGGAGCCCTCCCGTGACACCTATCCCTAGCCCGCGGCCAACCCCTACCACTACCACTAGTCCTAGGCCTAACATGAGCCCTAAGACTAAAACTGCCCGTGGGCATCAGCCAACCACAAGCCCTTCACCTAACCCTACCCAGAGCACTACCCATCGCCCTAGGCTAACACCTAGCACTACCCCTGGTCCTACCGCTTCCCCTGGCCCTACAGCTCCCACTACTTATAGGCCCACCCCCATCCCTACCCCTAGCCACAGCTCCAACTCCTGGCACTAGGCCTACTCCGAGGTTTACCCCGACACACACCCCTTGCTTTATGCCTACCCCAGCGCTATGCCTACCGCTCCCACTAGCCCAGGCTCGGGCCCTAGACAAACGCCCATGGCTCCCTCTAGTCCGAGGCCTAGACTTGCCCGTCGCTGACCAGTACACCTTGCCCTTGTTAGGGTTAGGTTTAGGGTTAGGGTTAGGGTTAGGGTTGGTGTTAGGTTTAGGGTTAGGGTTAGGGTTAGGGTTAGGGTTAGGGTTAGATTTGTGTTAGGCTAGGGTTAGGGTTAGGGTTAGGGTTAGGGTTGGTGTTAGGTTTTGGGTTAGGGTTAGGGTTAGGGTTAGGGTTAGGTTTAGGGTTTAGGGTTAGGGTTAGGGTTAGGGTTGGTGTTAGGGTTAGGGTTTGGGTTAGGGTTAGGGTTGGTGTTAGGTTTAGGGTAAGGGTTAGGGTTAGGGTTAGGGTTGGTGTTAGGGTTAGGGTTAGTGTTAGGATTAGGGGTAGGTTTACGGTTAGGTTACCCCGAGCACTACCCCTCGCCCTAGGACTACGCCTAGCACTACCTCTGGTCCTACCCCTACCCCTGGCCCTACAGCTCCCCCTACCCATAGGCCCACCGCCATCCCTATCCCTAGCCACAGCTCCCACTCCTGGTCCTAGGCCTACTCCGTGGTTTTCCCCGACACCCACACCTTGCCCTTTGCCTACCCCAGCGCTATGCCTACCGCTCCCACTAGCCCTACCTCGGGTCCTAGACCAACGCCCAGTGCTCACTCTAGTCCGAAGCCTAGCACTTGCCCGTCGCCGACCAGTACACCTTGCCTACCGATAGCCAGAGCACTAACCCGTGTCCTACGAAATCACCCTGGACGCACCATTAGCCACACCCTAATCATGACCCACATCCGTTCGGAGTCCTAGGACTACCCGGAGCCCTCCCGTGACACCTACCCCTAGCCCTCGGCCATCCTTTACTACTACCACTAGTCCTAGGCCTAACATGAGCCCTAACCGTAACACTGCCCGTGGGCCTCTGCCAACCACTAGCCCTTCACCTAACTTTACCCCGAGCACTACCCCTCGCCCTAGGCCTACGCCTAGCACTACCTCTGGTCCTACCCCTACCCCTGGCCCTACAGCTCACCCTACCCATAGGCCCACCCCCATCCCTACCCCTAGCCACAACTCCAACTCCTGGCCCAAAGCCTACTCCGAGGTTTACCCCGACACCCACCCTTTGCCCTATGCCTACCCCAGTGCTACGCCTCGCGCTCCCACTAGCCCTAGCTCGGGCCCTAGACCAACGCCCAGTGCTCCCTCTAGTCCGAGGCCTACCACTTTCCCGACGCCGAACTGTACACCTTGACCTACCTTTAGCCATAGCACTAACCCGTGTCCTACGAAATCACCCTTGACCCACACTTACCACACCCTAATACAGCCCTACACCTGTTCCGAGTCCTAGGACTACCCGGAGCCATTTCGTGACACCTACCTCTAGTCCTCGGCCAACCCCTACCACTACCACTAGTCCTAGGCTTAACATGAGCCCTAAAACTAACACTGCCCGTGGGCCTCTGCCAAACACTAGCCCTTCAACTAACCCTACCCCGAGCACTACCCCTCGCCCTAGGCCTACGCCTAGCACTACCTCTAGTCCTACCCCTTCCCCTGGCCCTACAGCTCCCCCTACTTATAGGCCCACCCCCATCCCTACCCCTAGCCACAACGCCAACCTCTGGCCCAAAGCCTACTCCGAGGTTTACCCCGACACCCACCCCTTACCCTATGCCTACCCCAGTGCTACGCCTATCGCTCCCACTAGCCCTAGCTCGGGCCCTAGTCCAAAGCCCAGTGCTCACTCTAGTCCGAAGCCTAGCACTGGCCCGTCTCCGACCAGTACACCTAGCCTACCAATAGCCAGAACACTAACCCGTGTCCTACGAAATCACCCTGGACCCACCCTTACCACACCCTAATCCAACCCTACACCCGTTCCGAGTCCTAGAACTACTCGGAGCCCTCCCGTGACACCTACCCCTAGCCCTCGGCCAACCCCTACCACTACCACTAGTCCTAGGCTTAACATGAGCCCTAACCCTAACACTGCCCGTGGGCCTCTGCCAACCACTAGCCCTTCAACTAACCCTACCCCGAGCACTACCCCTCGCCCTAGGCCTACGCCTAGCACTACCTTCGGTCCTACCATTACCCCTGGCCCTACAGCTCCCCCTACCCATAGGCCCACCCCGACCCCTACCCCTAGCCACAGCTCCTACTTCTGGCCCTAGGCCTACACCGAGGTTTACCTCGACACCCACCCTTTGCCCTGTGCCTACCTTAGCGCTACGCCTACCGTTTCCACTAGCCCTAGCTCGGGCCCTAGACCAACGCCCATGGCTCCCTCTCGTCCGAGGCCTAGAACTTGCCCGTCGCTGACCAGTACACCTTGCCCTTGTTAAAGTTAGGGTTAGGGTTAGGGTTAGGGTTTAGGGTTAGAGTTAGGGTTGGTGTTAGGGTTAGGGTTAGGGTTAGGGTTAGGGTTGGTGTTAGGTATAGGGTTAGGGTTAGGGTTAGGGTTGGTGTTAGGGTTAGGGTTAGGGTTAGGGTTGGTGTTAGGTATAAGGTTATGTTTAGGGTTAGGGTTAGGGTTAGGGTTAGGTTTAGGGTTGGTGTTAGGGTTAGGGTTAGGGTTAGGGTTTTAGTGTTAGGGTTAGGATTAGGGTTAGGTTACCCCGAGCACTACCCCTCGCCCTAGGCCTTCGCCTAGCACTACCTCTGGTCCTACCCCTACCCCTGTCCCTACAGCTCCCCCTGCCCATAGGCACACCCCATTCCCTACCCCTAGCCACAGCTCCCACTCCTGGTCCTAGGCCTACTCCGAGGTTTACCCCGACACCCACCCCTTGCCCTATGCCTACCCCAGTGCTACGCCTACCGCTCCCACTAGCCCTAGCTCGGGCCCTAGACCAACGCCCAGTGCTCCCTCTAGTCCGAGGCCTACCACCTGCCCGACGCCGACCAGTTCAACTTGCCCTACCGTTAGCCAGAACACTAACCCGTGTCTTACGAAATCACCCTGGACCCACTCTTACCACACCCTAATGCAGCCCTACACCCGTTTTGAGTCCTAGGACTACCCGAAGCCCTCCCGTGACACCTATCCCTAGCCCTCGGCCAACCCCTACCACTACCACTAGTCCTAGGCCTAACATGAGCCCTAAGACTAACACTGCCCGTGGGCATCAGCCAACCACAAGCCCTTCACCTAACCCTACCCAGAGAACTACCCCTCGCCCTAGGCTAACACCTAGCACTACCTCTGGTCCTACCGCTTCCCCTGGCCCTACAGCTCCCCCTACTTATAGGCCCACCCCCATCCCTACCCCTAGCCACAACTCCAACTCCTGGCACTAGGCCTACTCCGAGGTTTACCCCGACACACACCTCTTGCCCTATGCCTAGCCCAGCGCTATACCTACCGCTCCCACTAGCCGAGGCTCGGGCCCTAGACCAACGCCCATGGCTCCCTCTAGTCCTAGGCCTAGACTTGCCCGTCGCTGACCAGTACACCTTGCCCTTGTTAGGGTTAGGGTTAGGGTTAGGGTTAGGGTTGGTGTTAGGTTTAGGGTTAGGGTTAGGGTTAGGGTTAGGGTTAGGGTTGGTGTTAGGGTTAGGGTTAGGGTTAAGGTTAGGGTTAGGATTAGGGTTAGGGTTGGTGTTAGGTTTAGGGTTAGGGTTAGGGTTAGTGTTAGGGTTAGGGTTGATGTTAGGGTTAGGGTTAGGGATAGGGTTAGGGTTAGGGTTAGGGTTAGGTTACCTTGAGCACTACCCCTCGCCCTAGGCCTACGCCTGGCACAACCTCTGGTCCTATTCCTACCCCTGGCCCTACAGCTCCCCCTACCCATAGGCCCACCCCCATCCCTACCCCTAGCCACAGCTCCCACTCCTGGTCCTAGGCCTATTCCGAGGTTTACCCCGACACACACCCCTTGCCCTTTGCCTACCACAGCGCTACGCCTACCGCTCCCACTAGCCCTACCTCGGGCCCTAGACCAACGCCCAGTGCTCACTCTAGTCCGAAGCCTAGCACTTGCCCGTCACCGACCAATACACCCTGCCTTGCCGAAAGCCAGATCACTAACCCTTGTCCTACAAAATCACCCTGGACCCACCATTAGCCACACCCTAATCATGCCCACATCCGTTCGGAGTCCTAGGACTACCCGGAGCCCTCCCGTGACACCTAACCTAGCCCTGGGCTATCCCCTACCACTACCACTAGTCCTAGGCATAACATGAGCCCTAACCCTAACACTGTCCGAGGGCCTCTGCCAACCACTAGCCCTTCACCTAACCCTACCCCGAGCACTACCACTCGCCCTAGGCTTACGCCTAGCACTACCTCTGGTCCTACTCCTACCCCTGGCCCTACAGCTCCCCCTACTAATAGGCCCACCCCCATCCCTACCCCTAGTCACAACTTTAACCTCTGGCCCAAAGCCTACTCCGAGGTTTACCCCGACACCCACCCCTTGCCCTATGCCTACGCCAGCGCTACGCCTATCGCTCCCACTAGCCCTAGCTCGGGCCCTAGACCAAAGCCCAGTGCTCATCTAGTCCGAGGCCTAGCACTTGCCCGTCGCCGACCAGTAAACCTTGCCCTACCGTTAGCCAGAGCAGTAACCCGTATCCTACGAAATCACCCTGGACCCACCCTTACCACACCCTAATCCAGCCCTACACCTTTTCTGAGTCCTAGGACTACCCGGAGCCCTCCCGTGTCACCTACCCCTAGCCCTCGGCCAACCCCTACCACTACCACTAGACCTAGGCTTAACATGAGCTCTAAACCTAACACTGCCCGTGGGCCTCTGCCAACCACTAGCTTTTCAACTAACCCTACCCCGAGCACTACCCCTCGCCCTAGGCCTACGCCTAGCACTACCTCTGGTCCTATTCCTACCCCTGGCCCTACAGCTCCCCCTACTCCTGGGCCAACCCCCATCCCTACCCCTAGCCAAAACTCCAACTCCTGACCCAAAGCCTACTCCGAAGTTTACCCCGACACCCACCCTTTGCCCTATACCTATACCAGCGCTATGCCTACCGCTCCCACTAGCCCTAGCTCGGGCCCTAGACCAACTACCAGTGCTCTCTCTAGTCAGAGGCCTACCACTTGCCCGAGGCCGACCAGTACACCTTGCCCTACCGTTAGCCAGAGCAGTAACCCGTGTCCTACGAAATCACCCTGGACCCACCCTTACCACACCCTAATACAGCCCTACACCTGTTCCGAGTCCTAGGACTACCCGGAGCCATTTCGTGACACCTACCCCTAGTCCTCGGCCAACCACTACCACTACCACTAGTCCTAGGCTTAACATGAGCCCTAACCCTAACACTGCCCGTGGGCCTCTGCCAAACACTAGCCCTTCAACTAACCCTACCCCGAGCACTACCCCTCGCCCTAGGCCTACGCCTAGCACTACCTCTGGTCCTACCACTACCCCTGGCCCTACAGCTCCCCCTACCCATAGGCCCACCCCCAACCCTACCGCTAGCCACAGCTCCCACTCCTGGCCCTAGGCCTACTCCGAGGTTTACCTCGACACCCACCCCTTGCCCTATGCCTACCCCAGCGCTACGCCTACCGCTGTAACTAGCCCTAGCTCGGGCCCTAGACCAACGCCCATGGCTCCCTCTAGTCTGAGGCCTAGAAGTTGCCCGTCGCTGACCAGTACACCTTGCCCTTGTTAGGGTTAGGGTTAGGGTTAGCGTTAGGGTTAGGATTAGGGTTTAGGGTTAGGGTTAGGGTTAGGGTTGGTGTTAGGGTTAGGGTTAGGGTTAGGGTTAGGGTTAGGGTTGGTGTTAGGTTTAGGGTTAGGGTTAGGGTTAGGGTTAGGGTTAGGGTTGGTGTTAGGGTTAGGGTTAGGGTTATGGTTAGGCTTAGGATTAGGGTTAGGGTTGGTGTTAGGGTTAGGGTTAGGGTTAGGGTTAGGGTTAGGGTTAGCGTTAGGGTTGGTGTTAGGGTTAGGGTTAGGGTTAGGGTTGGTGTTAGGTATAGGGTTAGGGTAGGGTTAAGGTTAGGGTTAGGGTTGGTGTTAGGGTTAGGGTTAGGGTTAGGGTTAGTGTTAGGGTTAGGGTTAGAATTAGGGTTAGGATTAGGGTTAGGGTTGGTGTTAGGGTTAGGGTTAAGGTTAGGGTTAGGGTTGGTGTTAGGCATAGGGTTGGGGTTAGGGTTGGTGTTAGGTATAGGGTTAGGGTAGGGTTAAGGTTAGGGTTAGGGTTGGTGTTAGGGTTAGGGTTAGGGTTAGGGTTAGTGTTAGGGTTAGGGTTAGAATTAGGGTTAGGATTAGGGTTAGGGTTGGTGTTAGGGTTAGGGTTAAGGTTAGGGTTAGGGTTGGTGTTAGGCATAGGGTTGGGGTTAGGGTTAGGGTTTGGGTTAGGGTTGGTGTTAGGGTTAGGGTTAGGGTTAGGGTTAGGGTTGGTGTTAGGGTTAGGTTAGGGTTAGGATTAGGGTTAGGGTTGGTGTTAGGGTTAGGGTTACGGTTAGGGTTAGGGTTGGTGTTAGGGGTAGGGTTAGGGTTAGAGTTAGGGTTAGGGTTGGTGTTAGGGTTAGGGTTAGGGTTAGGGTTAGGGTTGGTGTTAGGTATAGGGTTAGGGTTAGGGTTAGGGTTAGGTTTAAGGTTGGTGTTAGGGTTAGGGTTAGGGTTAGTGTTAGTGTTAGTGTTAGGGTTAGGGTTAGGGTTAGGTTACCCCGAGCACTACCCCTCGCCCTAGGCCTTCGCCTAGCACTACCTCTGGTCCTACCCCTACCCCTGGCCCTAGAGCTCCCCCTAACCATAGGCCCACCCCCATCCCTACCCCTAGCCACAGCTCCCACTCCTGGTCCTAGGCCTACTCTGAGGTTTACCCCGACACCCACCCCTTGCCCTTTGCCTACCACAGCGCTACGCCTACCGCTCCCACTAGCCCTACCTCTGGTCCTAGACCTACGCCCAGTGCTCACTCTAGTCCGAAGCCTAGCACTTGCCCGTCACCGACCAGTACACCTTGCCCTACCGATAGCCAGATCACTAACCCTTGTCCTACGAAATCACCCTGGACCCACAATTAGCCACACCCTAATCCAGCCCTACACCTGTTCTGAGTCTTAGGACTACCCGGAGCCCTCCCGTGACACCTACCCCTAGCCCTCGGCCAACCCCTACCACTACCACTAGTCCTAGGCTTAACATGAGCCCTAACCCTAACACTGCCCGTGGGCCTCTGCCAACCACTAGCCCTTCAACTAACCCTACCCCGAGCACTACACCTCGCCCTAGGCCTACGCCTAGCACTACCTCTTGTCCTACCCCTACCCCTGGCCCTACAGCTCCCCCTGCTTCTGGGCCCACCCCCATCCCTACCCCTAGCCAAAACTCCAACTCCTGGCCCAAAGCCTACTCCGAAGTTTACCCCGACACCCACCCCTTGCCCTATGCCTACCCCAGCGCTACGCCTAACGCTCCCACTAGCCTTAGCTCGGGCCCTAGACCAACGCCCAGTGCTCTCTCTAGTCAGAGGTCTACCACTTGCCCGAGGCCGACCAGTACACCTTGCCCTACCGTTAGCCAGAGCAGTAATCCGTGTCCTACGAAATCACCCTGGACCCACCCTTACCACACCCTAATACAGCCCTACACCTGTTCCGAGGCCTAAGACTACGTGGAGCCATTTCGTGACACCTACCCGTAGCCCTTGGCCAAACCCTACTACTACAACTAGTCCTAGGCTTAACATGAGCCCTAACCCTAACACTGCCCGTGGGCCTCTGCCAAACACTAGCCATTCAACTAACCCTACCCCGAGCACTACCCCTCGCCCTAGGCCTACGCCTAGCACTACCTCTGGTCCTACCACTACCCCTGGCCCTACAGCTCCCCCTACCCATAGGCCCACCCCCAACCCTACCCCTAGCCACAGCTCCCAATCCTGGCCCTAGGCCTACTCCGAGGTTTACCTCGACACCCACCCCTATCCCTATGCCTTCCCCAGCGCTACGCCTACCGCTCCCAATAGCCCTAGCTCGGGCCCTAGACAAACGCCCATGGCTCCCTTTTATCCGAGGCCTAGAACTTGCCCGTCGCTGACTAGTACACATTGCCCTTGTTAGGGTTAGGGTAAGGGTTAGGGTTAGGGTTTAGGGTTAGGGTTAGGGTTGTTGTTAGGTTTAGGGTTAGGATTAGGGTTAGGGTTGGTGTTAGGGTTAGGGTTGGTGTTAGGGTTAGGGTTAGGATTAGGGTTAGGGTTGGTGTTAGGGGTAGGGTTAGGGTTAGGGTTAGGGTTAGGGTTAGGGTTAGGTTTAGGGTTGGTGTTAGGGTTAAGGTTAGGGTTAGGGTTAGGGTTTTAGTGTTAGGGTTAGGGTTAGGGTTAGGTTACCCCGAGCACTACCCCTCGCCCTAGGCCTATGCCTAGCACTACCTCTGGTCCTACTGCTACCCCTGTCCCTACAGCTCCCCCTGCCCATAGGCCTACCCCCATCCCTACCCCTAGCCACAGCTCCCACTCCTGGTCCTAGGCCTACTCCGAGGTTTACCCCGACACCCACCACTTGCCCTTTGCCTACCCCAGCGCTACGCCTACCGCTCCCACTAGCCCTAGCTCAAGCCCTAGACTAACGCCCAGTGCTCCCTCTAGTCCGAGGCCTCCCACCTGCCCGACGCCGACCAGTACATCTTGCCCTACCGTTAGCCAGAAAACGAACCCGTGTTTTACGAAATCACCCTGGACCCATCATTAGCCACACCCTAATCCAGCCCTACATCCATTCGGAGTCCTAGGACTACCCGGAACCCTCCCGTGACAGTTACCTTTAGCCCTCGCCCATCCCCTACCACTACCACTAGTCCTAGGCCTAACATGAGCCCTAAACCTAACACTGCCCGTGGGCCTCTGCCAACCAGTAGCCCTTCACCTAACCCTACCCCGAGCACTACCCCTGGCCCTAGGCTTACGCCTAGCACTACCTCTCGTCCTACCCCTACCCCTGGCCCTACAGCTTTCCCTACTTATAGGCCCACCCCCATCCCTACCCCTAGCCACAACTCCAACCTCTGGCCCAAAGCCTACTCCGAGGTTTACCCCGACACCCACCCTTTGCCCTATGCCTACCCCAGTGCTACGCCTACCGCTCCCACTAGCCCTAGCTCAAGCCCTAGACTAAAGCCCAGTGCTCCCTCTAGTCCGAGGCCTCCCACCTGCCCGACGCCGACCAGTACACCTTGCCCTACCGTTAGCCAGAACACTAACCCGTGTCCTACGAAATCACCCTGGACCCACACTTACCACACCCTAATGCAGCCCTACACCCGTTTTGAGTCCTAGGACTACCCGAAGCCCTCCCGTGACACCTATCCCTAGCCCTCGGCCAACCCCTACCACTACCACTAGTCCTAGGCCTAACATGAGCCCTAAGACTAACACTGCCCGTGGGCATCAGCCAACCACAAGCCCTCCACCTAACCCTACCCAGAGCACTACCCCTCGCCCTAGGCTAACACCTAGCACTTCCTCTGGTCCTACCGCTTCCCCTGGCCCTACAGCTCCCCCTACTTATAGGCCCACCCCCATCCCTACCCCTAGCCACAGCTCCACCTCCTGGCACTAGGCCTACTCCGAGGTTTACCCCGACACACACCCCTTGCCCTATGCCTACCCCAGCGCTATGCCTACCGCTCCCACTAGCCCAGGCTCGGGCCCTAGACCAACGCCCATGGCTCCCTCTAGTCCTGGGCCTAGACTTGCCCGTCGCTGACCAGTACACCTTGCCCTTGTTAGGGTTAGGGTTAGGGTTAGGGTTGGTGTTAGGTTTAGGGTTAGGGTTAGGGTTAGGGTTAGGGTTGGTGTTAGGTTTAGGGTTAGGGTTAGGGTTAGGGTAAGGGTTAGATTTGTGTTAGGGTTAGGGTTAGGGTTAGGGTTAGGGTTGGTGTTAGGTTTAGGGTTAGGGTTAGGGTTAGGGTTAGGGTTAGGGTTAGGTTTAGGGTTTAGGGTTAGGGTTAGGGTTAGGTTTGGTGTTAGGGTTAGGGTTTGGGTTAGGGTTAGGGTTGGTGTTAGGTTTAGGGTTAGGGTTAGGGTTAGGGTTGATGTTAGGGTTAGGGTTAGGGTTAGGGTTAGGGTTAGGTTACCTTGAGCACTACCCCTCGCCCTAGGCCTACACCTGGCACAACCTCTGGTCCTACACCTACCCCTGGCCCTACAGCTCCCCCTACCCATAGGCCCACCCCCATCCCTACCCCTAGCCACAGCTCCCACTCCTGGTCCTAGGCCTACTCCGAGGTTTACCCCGACACACACCCCTTGCCCTTTGCCTACCCCAGCGCTACGCCTACCGCTCCCACTAGCCCTACCTCGGGCCCTAGACCAACGCCCAGTGCTCACTCTAGTCCGAAGCTTAGCACTTGCCCGTTACCGATCAGTACACCTTGCCCTACCGATAGCCAGATCACTAACCCTTCTCCTACGAAATCACCCTGGACCCACAATTAGCCACACCATAATCCAGCCCTACACCTGTTCTGAGTCTTAGGACTACCCGGAGCCCTCCCGTGACACCTACCCCTAGCCCTCGGCCAACCCCTACCACTACCACTAGTCCTAGGCTTAACATGAGCCCTAACCCTAACACTGCCCGTGGGCCTCTGCCAACCACTAGCCCTTCAACTAACCCTACCCCGAGCACTACCCCTCGCCCTAGGCCTACGCCTAGCACTACCTCTGGTCCTACCCCTACCCCTGGCCCTACAGCTCCCCCTACTTCTGGGCCCACCCCCATCCCTACCCCTAGCCAAAACTCCCACTCCTGGCCCAAAGCCTACTCCGAAGTTTACCCCGAAACCCACCCCTTGCCCTATGCCTACCCCAGCGCTACGCCCAACGTTCCCACTAGCCCTAGCTCGGGCCCTAGACCAACGCCCAGTGCTCTCTCTAGTCAGAGGTCTACCACTTGCCCGAGGCCGACCAGTACACCTTGCCCTACCGTTAGCCAGAGCAGTAACCCGTGTCCTACGAAATCACCCTGGACCCACTTTTTCCACACCCTAATACAGCCCTACACCTGTTCCGAGGCCTAGGACTACCTGGAGCCATTTCGTGACACCTACCCCTAGCCCTCGGCCAACCCCTACCACTACCACTAGTCCTAGGCTTAACATGAGCCCTAACCCTAACACTGCCCGTGGGCCTCTGCCAAACACTAGCCCTTCAACTAACCCTACCCCGAGCACTACCCCTCGCCCTAGGCCTACGCCTAGCACTACCTCTTGTCCTACCACTACCCCTGGCCCTACAGCTCCCCCTACCCATAGGCCCACCCCCAACCCTACCCCAGCCACAGCTCCCAATCCTGGCCCTAGGCCTATTCCGAGGTTTACCTCGACACCCACCCCTTGCCCTATGCCTTCCCCAGCGCTACGCCTACCGCTCCCACTAGCCCTAGCTCGGGCCCTAGACCAACGCCCATGGCTCCCTCTAGTCCGAGGCCTAGAACTTGCCCGTCGCTGACTAGTACACATTGCCCTTGTTAGGGTTAGGGTAAGGGTTAGGGTTAGGGTTTAGGGTTAGGGTTAGGGTTAGGGTTGGTGTTAGGTTTAGGGTTAGGATTAGGGTTAGGGTTGGTGTTAGGGGTAGGGATAGGGTTAGGGTTAGGTCACCCCGAGCACTACCCCTCGCCCTAGGCTTACGCCTAGCACTACCTCTGGTCCTACCCCTATCCATGGCCCTACAGCTCCCCTACTTATAGGCCCACCCCCATCTCTACCCCTAGCCACAACTCCAACCTCTGGCCCAAAGCCTACACCGAGGTTTACCCCGACACCCACCCCTTGCCGTATGCCTACCCCAGTGCTACGCCTACCGCTCCCACTAGCCCTAGCTCGGGCCCTAGACCAACGCCCAGTGCTCCCTCTAGTTTGAGGCCTAAAACCTGCCCGACGCAGACCAGTACACCTTACCCTACCGTTAGCCAGAACACTAACCCGTGTCCTACGAAATCACCCTGGACCCACCCTTACCACACCCTAATGCAGCCCTATACCCGTTTTGAGTCCTAGGACTACCCGGAGCCCTCCCGTGACACCTATCCCTAGCCCTCAGCCAACCCCTACCACTACCACTAGTCTTAGGCCTAACATGAGCCCTAAGACTAACACTGCCCGTGGGCATCAGCCAACCACAAGCCCTTCACCTAACCCTACCTAGAGCACTACCCCTCGCCCTAGACTAACACCTAGCACTACCTCTGGTCCTACCGCTTCCCCTGGCCCTACAGCTCCCCCTACTTATAGGCCCACCCCCATCCCTACCCCTAGCCACAGCTCCAACTCCTGGCACTAGGCCGGCTCTGAGGTTTACCCCGACACACACCCCTTGCTTTATGCCTACCCCAGCGCTATGCCTACCGCTCCCACTAGTTCAGGCTCGGGCCCTAGACCAACGCCCATGGCTCCCTCTAGTCCGAGGCCTAGACTTGCTTGTCGCTGACCAGTACACCTTGCCCTTGTTAGGGTTAGGGTTAGGGTTAGGGTTAGGGTTGGTGTTAGGTTTAGGGTTAGGGTTAGGGTTAGGGTTAGGGTTAGATTTGTGTTAGGGTTAGGGTTAGGGTTAGGGTTAGGGTTAGGGTTGGTGTTAGGTTTAGGGTTAGGGTTAGGGTTAGGGTTAGGGTTTAGGGTTAGGGTTAGGGTTAGGGTTGGTGTTAGGGTTAGGGTTTGGGTTAGGATTAGGGTTGGTGTTAGGTTTAGGGTTAGGGTTAGGTTTAGGGTTAGGGTTGGTGTTAGGGTTAGGGTTAGTGTTAGGATTAGGGGTAGGTTTACGGTTAGGTTACCCCGAGCACTAACCCTCGCCCTAGGCCTACGCCTAGCACTACCTTTGGTCCTACCCCTACCCCTGGCCCTACACCTCCCCCTACCCATAGGCCCACCGCCATCCCTATCCCTAGCCACAGCTCCCACTCCTGGTCCTAGGCCTACTCCGTGGTTTACCCCGACACCCACCCCTTGCCCTTTGCCTACCCCAGCGCTATGCCTACCGCTCCCACTAGCCCTACCTCGGGCCCTAGACCAACGCCCAGTGCTCACTCTAGTCCGAAGCCTAGCACTTGCCCGTCGCCGACCAGTACACCTTGCCTACCGATAGCCAGAGCACTAACCCTTGTCCTACGAAATCACCCTGGACGCACCATTAGCCACACCCTAATCATGACCCACATCCGTTCGGAGTCCTAGGACTACCCGGAGCCCTTCCGTGACACCTACCCCTAGCCCACGGCCATCCTTTACTACTACCACTAGTCCTAGTCCTAACATGAGCCCTAAACGTAACACTGCCCGTGGGCCTCTGCCAACCACTAGCCCTTCACCTAACTCTACCCCGAGCACTACCCCTCGCCCTAGGCCTACGCCTAGCACTACCTCTGGTCCTACCCCTACCCCTGGCCCTACAGCTCCCCCTACCCATAGGCCCACCCCCATCCCTACCCCTAGCCACAACACCAACTCCTGGCCCAAAGCCTACTCCGAGGTTTACCCCGACACCCACCCTTTGCCCTATGCCTACCCCAGTGCTACGCCTACCGCTCCCACTAGCCCTAGCTCGGGCCCTAGTCCAACGCCCAGTGCTCACTCTAGTCCGAAGCCTAGCACTTGCCGTCTCCGACCAGTACACCTTGCCTACCAATAGCCAGAACACTAACCCGTGTCTTACGAAATCACCCTGGACCCACTCTTACCACACCCTAATCCAGCCCTACACCCGTTCCGAGTCATAGGACTACTCGGAGCCCTCCCGTGACACCTACCCCTAGCCCTCGGCCAACCCCTACCACTACCACTAGTCCTAGGCTTAACATGAGCCCTAACCCTAACACTGCCCGTGGGCCTCTGCCAACCACTAGCCCTTCAACTAACCCTACCCCGAGCACTACAGCTCGCCCTAGGCCTACGCCTAGCACTACCTCTGGTCCTACCACTACCCCTGGCCCTACAGCTCCCCCTACCCATAGGCCCACCCCCACCCCTACCTTTAACCACAGCTCTCACTTCTGGCCCTAGGCCTACACCGAGGTTTACCTCGACACCCACCCCTTGCCCTATGCCTACCCCAGCGCTACGCCTACCGTTTCCACTAGCCCTAGCTCGGGCCCTAGACCAACGCCCATGGCTCCCTCTCGTCTGAGGCCTAGAACTTGCCCGTCGCTGACCAGTACACCTTGCCCTTGTTAAAGTTAGGGTTAGGGTTAAGGTTAGGGTTTAGGGTTAGGGTTAGGGTTGGTGTTAGGGTTAGGGTTAGGGTTAGGGTTAAGGTTGGTGTTAGGTATAGGGTTAGGGTTAGGGTTAGGGTTGGCGTTATGGTTAGGGTTAGGGTTAGGGTTGGTGTTAGGTATAGGGTTATGGTTAGGGTTAGGGTTAGGGTTAGGGTTAGGGTTAGGTTTAGGGTTGGTGTTAGGGTTAGGGTTAGGGTTAGGGTTAGTGTTAGTGTTAGGGTTAGGGTTAGGGTTAGGTTACCCCGAGCACTACCCCTCGCCCTAGGCCTACGCCTAGCACTACCTCTGGTCCTACCCCTACACCTGTCCCTACAGCTCCCCCTGCCCATAGGCCCACCCCCATCCCTACCCCTAGCCACAGCTCCCACTCCTGTCCCTAGGCCTACTCCGAGGTTTACCCCGACACCCACCCCTTGCCCTTTGCCTACCCCAGCGCTACGCCTACCGCTCCCACTAGCCCTACCTCGGGCCCTAGACCAACGCCCAGTGCTCACTCTAATCCGAAGCCTAGCACTTGCCCGTCGCCAACCGGTACACCTTGCCCTACCGATAGCCAGAGCACTAACCCGTGTCCTACGAAATCACCCTGGACCCATTATTAGCCACACCCTAATCAAGCCCTACATCCGTTCGGAGTCCTAGGACTACCCGGAGCCCTCCCGTGACAGTTACCCCTAGCCCTCGCCCATCCCCTACCACTACCACTAGTCCTAGGCCTAACAGGAGCCCTAAACCTAACACTGCCCGTGGGCCTCTGCCAACCACTAGCCCTTCACCTAACCCTACCCCGAGCACTACCCCTCGCCCTAGGCTTACGCCTAGCACTACCTCTCGTCCTACCCCTACCCCTGGCCCTACGGCTCCCCCTACTTATAGGCCCACCCCCATCCCTACCCCTAGCCACAACTCCAACTCCTGGGCCAAAGCCTACTCCGAGGTTTACCTTGACTCCCACCCCTTGCTCTATGCCTACCCCAGCGCTACGCCTATCGCTCCCACTAGCCCTAGCTCGAGCCCTAGACCAACGCCCAGTGCTCATCTAGTCAGAGGTCTACCACTTGCCCGAGGCCGACCAGTACACCTTGCCCTACCGTTAGCCTTTGCATTATCCCGTGTCCTATGAAATCACCCTGGACTCACACTTTCCACACCCTAATCCAGCCCTACACCTGTTCCGAGTCCTAGGACTACCCGGAGCCCTCCCCTGACACCTACCACTAGCTCTCGGCCAACCCCTACCACTACCACTAGTCCTAGGCTTAACATGAGCCCTAACCCTAACACTGCCCGTGGGCCTCTGCCAACCACTAGCCCTTCAACTAACACTACCCCGAGCACTACCCCTCGCCCTAGGCCTACGCCTAGCACTACCTCTGGTCCTACCACTACCCCTGGCCCTACAGCTCCC
Source organism: Rhinolophus hipposideros (assembly GCF_964194185.1). Lineage (NCBI taxonomy): Eukaryota > Metazoa > Chordata > Mammalia > Chiroptera > Rhinolophidae > Rhinolophus > Rhinolophus hipposideros. The sequence goes on along the minus strand of NW_027669143.1, from coordinate 51,358 downwards.
CCTACCCATAGGCCCACCCCCACCCCTACCCCTAGCCACAGCTCCCACTCCTGACCCTAGGCCTACACCGAGGTTTACCTCGACACCCACCCCTTGCCCTATGCCTACCCCAACGCTACGCCTACCTTTTCCACTAGCCCTAGCTCGGGCCCTAGACCAACGCCCATGGCTCCCTCTCGTCCGAGGCCTAGAACTTGCCCGTCGCTGACCAGTATACCTTGCCCTTGTTAGGGTTAGGATTAGGGTTAGAGTTAGGGTTAGGGTTAGGGTTTAGGGTTAGGGTTAGGATTGGTGTTAGGTATAGGGTTAGGGTTAGGGTTAGGGTTAGGGTTAGGGTTGGTGTTAGGGTTAGGGTTAGGGTTAGGGTTGGTGTTAGGGTTAGAGTTAGGGTTAGGGTTGGTTTTAGGGTTAGGGTTAAGTTTAGGGTTAGGGTTGGTGTTAGGTATAGGGTTAGGGTTAGGGTTAGGGTTAGGGTTAGGGTTGGTGTTAGGGTTAGGGTTAGGGTTAGTGTTGGTGTTAGGTATAGGGTTAGGGTTAGCATTAGGGTTAGGGTTAGGGTTGGTGTTACGGTTAGGTTTAGGGTTAGGGTTAGTGATAGGGTTAGGGTTAGTGTTAGGTTACCCCGAGCACTACCCCTCACCCTAGGCCTACGCCTAGCACTACCTCTGGTCCCATCCCTACCCCTGTCCCTACAGCTCCCCCTACCCATAGGCCCACCCCCATCCCTAACCCTAGGCACAGCTCCCAATCCTGGTCCTAGGCCTACTCCGAGGTTTACACCGACACCCACCCCTTGCCCTTTGCCTACCCCAGCGCTACGCCTACCGCTCCCACTAGCCCTACCTCGGGCCCTAGACCAACGCCCAGTGCTCACTCTAGTCCGAAGCCTAGCACTTGCCCGTCGCCAACCGGTACACCTTGCCCTACCGATAGCCAGAGCACTAACCCGTGTCCTACGAAATCACCCTGGACCCACCATTAGCCACACCCTAATCCAGCCCTACATCCGTTCGGAGTCCTAAAACTACCCGGAGCCCTCTTGTTACAGTTACCCCTAGCCCTCGGCCATCCCCTACCACTACCACTAGTCCTAGGCCTAACATGAGCCCTAACCCTAACACTGCCCGTGGGCCTCTGCCAAGCACTAGCCCTTCACCTAACCCTACCCCGAGCACTACACCTCGCCCTAGGCTTACCGCTAGCACTACCTCTGGTCCTACCCCTACCCCTGGTTCAACAGCTCCCCCTACTTATAGGCCTTCCCCCATCCCTACCCCTAGCCACAGCTCCCACTCCTGGCCCTAGGCCTACTCCGAGGTTTACCTCGACACACTCCCCTTGCCCTATGCCTACCCCAGCGCTACGCCTACCGCTCTCACTAGCCCTAGCTCGGGCCCTAGACCAACGCCCATGGCTCCCTCTAGTCCGAGGCCTAAAACTTGGCCGTCGCTGACCAGTACACCTTGCCCTTGTTAGGGTTAGGTTTAGGGTTAGGGTTAGGGTTAGGGTTAGGGTTAGGATTAGGGTTTAGGGTTAGGGTTAGGGTTAGGGTTGGTGTTAGGGTTAGGGTTAGGGTTAGGGTTAGGGTTGGTGTTAGGTTTAGGGTTAGAATTAGGGTTAGGGTTAGGGTTAGGGTTGGTGTTAGGGTTAGGGTTAGAGTTAGGGTTAGGGTTGGTGTTAGGGTTAGGGTTAGGGTTAGGGTTAGTGTTAGGGTTAGGGTTAGGGTTAGGGTTAGGATTAGGGTTAGGGTTGGTGTTAGGGTTAGGGTTAGGGTTAGGGTTAGGGTTGGTGTTAGGTATAGGGTTAGGGTTAGGTTTAGGGTTAGGGTTAGGGTTGGTGTTAGGTTTAGGGTTAGGGTTAGGGTTAGTGTTAGATTTAGGGTTGATGTTAGGGTTAGGGTTAGGGTTAGGGTTAGGGTTAGGGTTAGGGTTAGGGTTATGTTCAGGTTACCCCGAGCACTACCCCTCGCCCTAGGCCTACGCCTGGCACTACCTCTTGTCCTACCCCTACCCCTGGCCATACAGCTCCCCCTATTCATAGGCGCACCCCCATCCCTACCCCTAGCCAAAACTCCAACTCCTGGCCCAAAGCCTACTCCGAAGTTTACCCCGACACCCACCCCTTGCCCTATGCCTATCCCAGCGCTAAGCCTATCGCTCCCACTAGCCCTAGCTCGGGCCCTAGACCAACGCCCAGTGCTCTCTCTACTCAGAGGCCTACCACTTGCCCGAGGCCGACCAGTACACCTTGCCCTACCGTTAGCCAGAGCAGTAACCCCTGTCCTACGAAATCACCCTGGACCCACCCTTACCACACCCTAATACAGCCCTACACCTGTTCCGAGTCCTAGGACTACCCGGAGCCATTTCGTGACACCTACCCCTAGCCCTCGGCCAACCCCTACTACTACCACTAGTCCTATGCTTAACATGAGCCCTAACCCTAACACTGCCCGTGGGCCTCTGCCAAACACTAGCCCTTCAACTAACCCTACCCCGAGCACTACCCCTCGCCCTAGGCCTACGCCTAGCACTACCTCTGGTCCTACCACTACCCCTGGCCCTACAGCTCCCCCTACCCATAGGCCCACCCCCACCCCTACCCCTAGCCACAGCTCCCACTCCTGGCCCTAGGCCTACTCCGAGGTTTACCTCGACACCCACCCCTTGCCCTATGCCTACCCCAGCGCTACGCCTACCGCTCCCACTAGCCCTAGCTCGGGCCCTAGACCAACGCCCATGGCTCCCTCTAGTTCGAGGCCTAGAACTTGCCCGTCGCTGACTAGTACACATTGCCCTTGTTAGGGTTAGGGTAAGGGTTAGGGTTAGGGTTTAGGGTTAGGGTTAGGGTTAGGGTTGGTGTTAGTTTTAGGGTTAAGATTAGGGTTAGGGTTGGTGTTAGGGTTAGGGTTGGTGTTAGGGTTAGGGTTAGGATTAGCGTTAGGGTTGGTGTTAGGGTTAGGGTTAGGGTTAGGGTCAGGGTTAGGTCACTCCGAGCACTACCCCTCGCCCTAGGCGTACGCCTGGCACTACCTCTGGTCCTACTCCTACCCCTGGCCCTACAACTCCCCCTACCCATAGGCCCACCCCCATCCCTACCCCTAGCCACAGCTCCCACTCCTGGTCCTAGGCCTACTCCGAGGTTTACCTCGACACCCACCCCTTGCTCTTTGCCTACCACAGCGCTACACCTACCGCTCCCACTAGCCCTACCTCGGGCCCTAAACCAACGCCCAGTGCTCACTCTAGTCCGAAGCCTAGCACTTGCCCGTCACCGACCAATACACCCTGCGCTACCGAAAGCCAGATCACTAACCCTTGTCCTACGAAATCACCCTGGACCCACCATTAGCCACACACTAATCATGCCCCACATCCGTTCGGAGTCCTAGGACTATGCGGAGCCCTCCCGTGACACCTACCCCTAGCCCTCGGCTATCCCCTACCACTACCACTAGTATTAGGCCTATCATAAGCCCTAACGCTAACACTGTCCGTGGGCCTCTGCCAACCACTAGCCCTTACCTAACCCTACACCGAGCACTACCCCTCGCCCTAGGCTTACGCCTAGCACTACCTCTGGTCCTGCCCCTACCCCTGGCCCTACAGCTCCCCCTACTAATAGGCCCACCCCCATCCCTACCCCTAGCCACAACTCCAACCTCTGTCCCAAAGCCTACTCCGAGGTTTACCCCGACACCCACCCCTTGCCCTATGCCTACCCCAGCGCTACGCCTATCGCTCCCACTAGCCCTAGCTCGGGCCCTAGACCAAAGCCCAGTGCTCATCTAGTCCGAGGCTTAGCACTTGCCCGTCGCCGAACAGTACACCTTGCCCTACAGTTAGCCAGAGCAGTAACCCGTGTTCTACGAAATCACCCTGGACCCACCCTTACCACACCCTAATCCAGCCCTACACCTGTTCTGAGTCCTAGGATTACACGGAGCCCTCCCGTGACACCTACCCCTAGCCCTCGGCCAACCCCTACCACTACCACTAGTCCTAGGCTTAACATGAGCCCTAAGACTAACACTGCCCGTGGGCCTCTGCCAACTACTAGCCCTTCAACTAACCCTACCCCGAGCACTACCCCTCGCCCTAGGCCTACGCCTAGCACTACCTCTGTTCCTACCCCTACCCCTGGCCCTACAGCTCCTCCTACACCTGGGCCCACCCCCATCCCTACCCCTAGCCAAAACTCCAACTCCTGGCCCAAACCTACTCCGAAGTTGACCCCGACACCCACCCCTTGCCCTATGCCTACCCCAGCGCTACGCCTATTGCTCTCACTAGCCCTAGCTCGGGCCTTAGACCAACGCCCATGGCTCCCTCTAGTCCGAGGCCTAGAACTTGCCCGTCGCTGACCAGTACACCTTGCCCTTGTTAGGGTTAGTGTTAGGGTTAGGGTTAGGGTTGGATTAGGGTTTAGGGTTAGGGTTAGGGTTAGGGTTGGTGTTAGGGTTATGGTTAGGGTTAGGGTCAGGGTTGGTGTTTGGTTTAGGGTTAGGGTTAGGGTTAGGTTTAGGGTTAGGGTTGGTGTTAGGGTTAGGGTTAGGGTTAGGGTTAGGGTTAAGATTAGGATTAGGGTTGGTGTTAGGGTTAGGGTTAGGGTTAGGGTTAGGGTTGGTGTTAGGGTTAGGGTTAGGGTTAGCGTTAGTGTTGGTGTTAGGTATAGTGTTAGGGTTAGGGTTAGAGTTAGGGTTAGTGTTGGTGATAAGGTTAGGGTTAGGGTTAAAGTTAGTGTTAGGTTAGGGTTAGGGTTAGGGTTAGGGTTAGGGTTAGGTTTAGGGTTAGGATTAGGGTTAGGGTTGGTGTTAGGGTTAGGGTTAGGGTTAGGGTTAGGGTTGGTGTTAGGGTTAGGGTTAGGGTTAGGGTTAGGGTTGGTGTTAGGTATAGGGTTAGGGTTAGCGTTAGGGTTAGGGTTAGGGTTGGTCTTAGGGTGAGGGTTAGGGTTAGTGTTAGGGTTAGGGTTAGGGTTAGGTTACGCCGAGCACTACCCCTCGCCCTAGGTCTACGCCTAGCACTACCTCTGGTCCTACCTCTACCTCTGTTTCTACAGCTCCCCGTACCCATAGGCCCACCCCCATCCCTAACGCTAGCCACAGCTTCCACTCCTGGTCCTAGGCCTACTCCGAGGTTTACCCCGACACCCACCCCTTTCCCTTTGCCTACCCCAGCGCTACGCCTACCGCTCCCACTAGCCCTACCTCGGGCCCTAGACCAACGCCCAGTGCTCACTCTAGTCCGAAGCCTAGCACTTGCCCGTCGCCAACCGGTACACCTTGCCCTACTGATAGCCTGAGCACTAACTCGTGTCCTACGAAATCACCCTGGACGCACCATTAGCCACACCCTAATCATGACCCACATCCGTTCAAAGTCCTAGGACTACCCGGAGCCCTCCCGTGACACCTACCCCTAGCCCTTGGCCATTTTTTACTACTACCACTAGTCCAAGGCCTAACATGAGCCCTAACCATAACACTGCCCGTGGGCCTCTGCCAACCACTAGACCTTCACCTAACCCTACCCCGAGCACTACCCCTCGCCCTAGGCCTACGCCTAGCACTACATCTGGTCCTACCCCTACCCCTGGCCCTACAGCTCCCCCTACCATAGGCCCACCCCCTTCCCTACCCCTAGCCACAACTCCCACTCCTGGCCCTAAGCCTACTCCGAGGTTTACCTCGACACACACCCCTTGCCCTATGCCTACCCCAGCGCTACGCCTACCGCTCTCACTAGCCCTAGCTCGGGCCCTAGACCAACGCCCATGGCTCCTTCTAGTCCAAGGCCTAGAACTTGCCCGTCGCTGACCAGTACACCTTGCCCTTGTTAGGGTTAGGCTTAGGGTTAGGGTTAGGGTTAGGGTTTAGAGTTAGGGTTAGGGTTGGTGTTAGGGTTAGGGTTAGGGTTAGGGTTAGGGTTGGTGTTAGGTATAGGGTTAGGGTTAGGGTTAGGGTTGGTGTTAGGGTTAGGGTTAGGGTTAGGGTTGGTGTTAGGTATAGGGTTATGGTTATGGTTAGGGTTAGGGTTAGGGTTGGTGTTAGGGTTAGGGTTAGGATTAGGGTTAGGGTTGGTGTTAGGTATAGGGTTAGGGTTAGCATTAGGGTTAGGGTTAGGGTTGGTGTTAGGGTTAGGGTTAGGGTTAGGATTAGAGTTAGGGTTAGGGTTAGGGTTAGGGTTAGGTTACCCCGAGCACTACCCCTCGCCGTAGGCCTACGCCTACCACTACCTCTGGTCCTACCCCTACCCCTGTCCCTACAGCTCCCCCTACCCATAAGCCCACCCCCATCCCTACCCCTAGCCACAGCTCCCACTCCTGGTCCTAGGCCTACTCCGAGGTTTACCCCGACACCCACCCCTTGCCCTTTGCCTACCTTAGCGCTACGCCTACCGCTCCCACTAGCCCTTCCTCGGGGCCTAGACCAACGCCCAGTGCTCACTCTAGTCCGAAGCCTAGCACTTGCCCGTCGCCAACCGGTACACCTTGCCCTACCGATAGCCAGAGCACTAACTAGTGTCCTACGATATCACCCTGGACCCACCATTAGCCACACCCTAATCCAGCACTACATCCGTTCGGAATCCTAGGACTACCCGGAGCCCTCCCGTGACAGTTACCCCTAGCCCTCGGCCATCCCCTACCACTACCACTAGTCCTAGGCCTAACATGAGCCCTAAACCTAACACTGCCCGTGGGCCTCTGCCAACCACTAGCCCTTCACCTAACCCTACCCCGAGCACTACCCCTCGCCCTAGGCTTACGCCTAGCACTACCTCTGGTCCTACCCCTACCCCTGGCCCTACAGCTTCCCCTATTATAGGCCCACCCCCATCCCTACCCCTAGCCAAAACTCCAACCTCTGGCCCAAAGCCTACTCCGAGGTTTACCCCGACACCCACCCCTTGCCCTAAGCCTACCCCAGTGCTACGCCTACCGCTCCCACTAGCCCTAGCTCGGGCCCTAGACCAACGCCCAGTGCTCACTCTAGTCCGAAGTCTAGTACTTGCCCGTCTCCGACCAGTACACCTTGCCTACCAATAGCCAGAACACTAACCCGTGTCCTACGAAATCACCCTGGACCCACCCTTACCACACCCTAATCCAGTCCTACACCCGTTCCGAGTCCTAAGACTACTCGGAGCCCTCCCGTGACACCTACCCCTAGCCCTCGGCCAACCCCTACCACTACCACTAGTCCTAGGCTTAACATGAGCCCTAACCCTAAAACTGCCCGTGGGCCTCTGCCAAACACTAGCCCTTGAACTAACCCTACCCCGAGCACTACCCCTCGCCCTAGGCCTACGCCTAGCACTACCTCTGGTCCTACCACTACCCCTGGCCCTACAGCTCCAACTACCCATAGGCCCACCTCCACCCCTACCCCTAGCCACAGCTCCCACTCCTGGCCCTAGGCCTACACCGAGGTTTACCTCGACACCCACCCATTGCCCTATGCCTACCCCAGCGCTACGCCTACCGTTTCCACTAGTCCTAGCTCGGGCCCTAGACCAACGCCCATGGCTCCCTCTCGTCCGAGGCCTAGAACTTGCCCGTCGCTGACCAGTACACCTTGCCCTTGTTAGGGTTAGGGTTAGGGTTAGGGTTAGGGTTAGGGTTTAGAGTTAGGGTTAGGGTTGGTGTTAGGGTTAGGGTTAGGGTTAGGGTTGGTGTTAGGTATAGGGTTAGGGTTAGGGTTAGGGTTGGTGTTAGGGTTAGGGTTAGGGTTAGGGTTGGTGTTATGTATAGGGTTATGGTTATGGTTAGGGTTAGGGTTAGGGTTGGTGTTAGGGTTAGGGTTAGGATTAGCGTTAGGGTTGGTGTTAGGTATAGCGTTAGGGTTAGCATTAGGGTTAGGGTTAGGGTTGGTGTTAGGGTTAGGGTTAGGGTTAGGATTAGTGTTAGGGTTAGGGTTAGGGTTAGGGTTAGGTTACCCCGAGCACTACCCCTCGCCCTAGGCCTACGCCTAGCACTACGTCTGGTCCTACCCCTACCCCTGTCCCTACAGCTCCCCCTACCCATAAGCCCACCCCCATCCCTACCCCTAGCCACAGCTCCCACTCCTGGTCCTAGGCCTACTCCGAGGTTTACCCCGACACCCACCCCTTGCCCTTTGCCTACCCCAGCGCTACGCCTATCGCTCCCACTAGTCCTACCTCGGGCCCTAGACCAACGCCCAGTGCTCACTCTAGTCCGAAGCCTAGCACTTGCCCGTCGCCAACCGGTACACTTTGCCCTACCGATAGCCAGAGCACTAACCCGTGTCCTATGAAATCACCCTGGACCCACCATTAGCAACACCCTAATCCAGCCCTACATCCGTTCGGAGTCCTAGGACTACCCGGAGCCCTCTTGTTACAGTTACCCCTAGCCCTCGGCCATCCCCTACCACTACCACTAGTCCTAGGCCTAACATGAGCCCTAACCCTAACACTGCCCGTGGGCCTCTGCCAACCACTAGCCCTTCACCTAACCCTACCCCGAGCACTACCCCTCGCCCTAGGCTTACGCCTAGCACTACCTCTGGTCCTAACCCTACCCATGGTTCTACAGCGCCCCCTACTTATAGGCCCACCCCCATCCCTACCCCTAGCCACAGCTCCCACTCCTGGCCCTAGGCCTACTCCGAGGCTTACCTCGACGCCCACCCCTTGCCCTATGCCTACCCCAGCGCTACGCCTACCGCTCTCACTAGCCCTAGCTCGGCCCTACACCAACGCCCATGGCTCCCTCTAGTCCGAGGCCTAGAACTTGCCCGTCGCTGACCAGTACACCTTGCCCTTGTTAGGGTTAGGGTTAGGGTTAGGGTTAGGGTTAGGGTTAGGGTTAGGGTTAGGATTAGGGTTTAGGGTTAGGGTTAGGGATAGGTTTGGTGTTAGAGTTAGGGTTAGGGTTAGGGTAAGGGTTGGTGTTAGGTTTAGGGTTAGGGTTAGGGTTAGTGTTAGGGTTAGGGTTGGTGTTAGGTTTAGGGTTAGCCTTAGGGTTAGGGTTAGGGTTGGTGTTAGGGTTAGGGTTAGGGTTCGTGTTAGGCATAGGGTTAGGGTTAGGGTTAGGGTTAGGGTTATGGTTGGTGTTAGGGTTAGGGTTAGGATTAGGGTTAGAGTTGGTGTTAGGGTTAGGGTTAGGGTTAGGGTTAGGGTTGTTGTAAGGGTTAGGTTTAGGGTTAGGGTTAGGGTTAGGGTTAGGGTTAGGGTTAGGGTTAGGGTTAGGGTTAGGGTTAGGGTTGGTGTTAGGGTTAGGGTTAGGGTTAGGGTTAGGGTTGGTGTTAGGTATAGGGTTAGGGTTAGGGTTACGGTTAGGGTTAGGGTTAGGGTTGGTGTTAGATTTAGGGTTAGGGTTAGGGTTAGTGTTAGGTTTAGGGTTAGGGTAAGGGTTAGGTTACCCCGAGCACTACCCCTCGCCCTAGGCCTACGCCTAGCACTACCTCTGGTCCTACCCGTACCCCTGTCCCTACAGCTCCCCCTACCCATAGGCCCACCCCCATCCCTACCCCTAGCCACAGCTCCCACTCCTGGTCCTAGGTCTACTCCGAGGTTTACCCCGACTCCCACCCCTTGCCCTTTGCCTACCCCAGCGCTACGCCTACCGCTCCCACTAGCCCTACCTCGGGCCCTAGACCAACGCCCAGTGCTCACTCTAGTCCGAAGCCTAGCACTTGCCCGTCGCCAACCGGTACACCTTGCCCTACCAATAGCCAGAGCACTAACCCGTGTCCTACGAAATCACCCTGGACCCACCATTAGCCACACCCTAATCCAGCCCTACATCCGTTCGGAGTCCTAGGACTACCCGGAGCCCTCCCGTGACAGTTACCCCTAGCCCTCGGCCATCCCCTACCACTACCACTAGTCCTAGGCCTAACATGAGCCCTAAACCTAACACTGCCCGTGGGCCTCTGCCAACCACTAGCCCTTCACCTAACCCTACCCCGAGCACTACCCCTCGCCCTAGGCTTACGCCTAGCACTACCTCTGGTCCTACCCCTACCCCTGGCCCTACAGCTTCCCCTATTATAGGCCCACCCCCATCCCTACCCCTAGCCAAAACTCCAACCTCTTGCCCAAAGCCTACTCCGAGGTTTACCCCGACACCCACCCCTTGCCCTATGCCTACCCCAGGGCTACGCCTACCGCTCCCACTAGCCCTAGCTCGGGCCCTAGACCAAGGCCCAGTGCTCACTCTAGTCCGAAGTCTAGCACTTGCCCGTCTCCGACCAGTACACCTTGCCTACCAATAGCCAGAACACTAACCCGTGTCCTACGAAATCACCCTGGACCCACCCTTACCACACCCTAATCCAGCCCTAACCCGTTCCGAGTCCTAAGACTACTCGGAGCCCTCCCGTGACACCTACCCCTAGCCCTCGGCCAACCCCTACCACTACCACTAGTCCTAGGCTTAACATGAGCCCTAAGCCTAAAACTGCCCGTGGGCCTCTGCCAAACACTAGCCCTTCAACTAACCCTACCCCGAGCACTACCCCTCGCCCTAGGCTTACGCCTAGCACTACCTCTGGTCCTACCCTTACCCATGGTTCTACAGCGCCCCCTACTTATAGGCCCACCCCCATCCCTACCCCTAGCCACAGCTCCCACTCCTGGCCCTAGGCCTACTCCGAGGCTTACCTCGACGCCCACCCCTTGCTCTATGCCTACCCCAGCGCTACGCCTACCGCTCTCACTAGCCCTAGCTCGGCCCTACACCAACGCCCATGGCTCCCTCTAGTCCGAGGCCTAGAACTTGCCCGTCGCTGACCAGTACACCTTGCCCTTGTTAGGGTTAGGGTTAGGGTTAGAGTTAGGGTTAGGGTTAGGATTAGGTTTTAGGGTTAGGGTTAGGGATAGCTTTGGGGTTAGAGTTAGGGTTAGGGTTAGGGTAAGGGTTGGTGTTAGGTTTAGGGTTAGGTTTAGGGTTAGGGTTAGGGTTAGGGTTGGTGTTAGGTTTAGGGTTAGCATTAGGGTTAGGGTTAGGTTTGGTGTTAGGGTTAGGGTTAGGGTTCGTGTTAGGCATAGGGTTAGGGTTAGGGTTAGGGTTAGGGTTAGGGTTGGTGTTAGGTTTAGGGTTAGGGTTAGGGTTAGTGTTAGGGTTAGGGTTAGGGTTAGGGTTAGGTTACCCCGAGCACTACCCCTCGCCCTAGGCCTACGCCTAGCACTACCTCTGTTCCTACCACTACCCTGGCCCTACAGCTCCCCCTACCCATAGGCCCACCCCCAACCCTACCACTAGCCACAGCTCCCACTCCTGGCTCTAGGCCTACTCCGAGGTTTACCTCGACACCCACCCCTTGCCCTATGCCTACCCCAGCGCTACGCCTACCGCTCTCACTAGCCCTAGCTCGGGCCCTAGACCAACGCCCATGGCTCCTTCTAGTCCGAGACCTAGAACTTGCTCGTCGCTGACCAGTAAACCTTGCCCTTGTTAGGGTTAGGGTTAGGGTTAGGGTTAGGGTTGGTGTTAGGGTTAGCGTTAGGGTTAGGGTTAGGGTTGGTGTTACGTGTAGGGTTAGGGTTAGGGTTAGGGTTAGGGTTAGGGTTAGGTTTAGGGTTGGTGTTAGGGTTAGGGTTAGGGTTAGGATTAGTGTTAGGGTTAGGGTTAGGGTTAGGGTTAGGTTACCCGAGCACTACCCCTCGCCCTTGGCCTACGCCTAGCACTACCTCTGGTCCAACCCCTAACCCTGTCCCTACAGCTCCCCCTAACCATAGGCCCACCCCCATCCCTACCCCTAGCCACAGCTCCCACTCCTGGTCCTAGGCCTACTCCGAGGTTTACCCCGACACCCACCGCTTGCCCTTTGCCTACCCCAGCGCTATGCCTACCGCTCCCACTAGCCCTACCTCGGGACCTAGACCAACGCCCAGTGCTCACTCTAGTCCGAAGACTAGCACTTGCCCGTCTCCAACCGGTACACCTTGCCCTACCGATAGCCAGAGCACTAACCCGTGTCCTACGAAATCACCCTGGACCCACCATTAGCCACACCCTAATCCAGCCCTACATCCGTTCGGAGTCCTAGGTCTACCTGGAGCCCTCCCGTGACAGTTACCCCTAGCCCTCGTCCATCCCCTACCACTACCACTAGTCCTAGGCCTAACATGAGCCCTAAACCTAACACTGCCCGTGGGCCTCTGCCAACCACTAGCCCTTCAACTAACCCTACCACGAGCACTACCCCTAGCCCTAGGCCTACGCCTAGCACTACCTCTGGTCCTACCACTACCACTGGCCCTACAGCTCCCCCTACCCATAGGCCCACCTCCACCCCTACCCCTAGCCACAGCTCCCACTCCTGGCCCTAGGCCTATACCGAGGCTTACCTCGACGCCCACCCCTTGCTCTATGCCTACCCCAGCGCTACGCCTACCGCTCTCACTAGCCCTAGCTCGGGCCCTAGACCAACGCCCATGGCTCCCTCTAGTCCGAGGCCTAGAACTTGCCCGTCGCTGACCAGTACACCTTGCCCTTGTTAGGGTTAGGGTTAGGGTTAGGGTTAGGGTTTAGAGTTAGGGTTAGGGTTGGTGTTAGGGTTAGGGTTAGGGTTAGGGTTAGGGTTGGTGTTAGGTATAGGGTTAGGGTTAGGGTTAGGGTTGGTGTTAGGGTTAGGGTTAGGGTTAGGGTTAGGGTTGGTGTTAGGTATAGGGTTAGGGTTAGGGTTAGGGTTGGTGTTAGGGTTAGGTTTAGGGTTAGGGTTGGTGTTAGGTATAGGGTTATGGTTAGGGTTAGGGTTAGGGTTAGGGTTGGTGTTAGGGTTAGGGTTAGGATTAGGGTTAGGGTTGGTGTTAGGTATAGGGTTAGGGTTAGCATTAGGGTTAGGGTTAGGGTTGGTGTTAGGGTTAGGGTTAGGGTTAGGATTAGTGATAGGATTAGGGTTAGAGTTAGGTTACCCCGAGCACTACGCCTCGCCCTAGGCCTACGCCTAGCACTACCTCTGGACCCACCCCTACCCCTGTCCCTACAGCTCCCCCTAACCATAGGCCCACCCCCATCCCTACCCCTAGCCACAGCTCCCACTCCTGGTCCTAGGCCTACTCCGAGGTTTACCCCGACACCCATCCCTTGCCCTTTGCCTACCCTAGCTCTATGCCTACCGCTCCCACTAGCCCTACCTCGTGCCCTAGACCAACGCCCAGTGCTCACTCTAGTCCGAAGCCTAGCACTTGCCCGTCGCCAACCGGTACACTTTGCCCTACCGATAGCCAGAGCACTAACCCGTGTCCTACGAAATCACCCTGGACCCACCATTAGCCACACCCTAATCCAGCCCTACATCCGTTCGGAGTAATAGGACTACCCAGAGCCCTCTTGTGAAAGTTACCCCTAGCCCTCGGCCATCCCCTACCACTACCACTAGTCCTAGGCCTAACATGAGCCCTAACCCTAACACTGCCCGTGGGCCTCTGCCAACCATTAGCCCTTCACCTAACCCTACCCCGAGCACTACCCCTCGCCCTAGGCTTATGCCTAGCACTACATCTGGTCCTACCCCTACCCCTGGTTCTACAGCTCCCCCTACTTATAGGCCCACCCCCATCCCTACCCCTAGCCACAGCTCCCACTCCTGGCCCTAGGCCTACTCCGAGGTTTACCTCGACACCCACGCCTTGCTCTATGCCTACCCCAGCGCTACGCCTACCGCTCTCACTAGCCCTAGCTCGGGCCCTAGACCAACGCCCATGGCTCCCTCTAGTCCGAGGCCTAGAACTTGCCCGTCGCTGACCAGTACACCTTGCCCTTGTTAGGGTTAGGGTTAGGGTTAGGGTTAGGGTTAGGGTTAGGGTTAGGATTAGGGTTTAGGGTTAGGGTTAGGGTTAGGTTTGGTGTTAGGGTTAGGGTTAGGGTTAGGGTTAGGGTTGGTGTTAGGTAGGGTTAGGGTTAGGGTTAGGGTTAGGGTTAGGGTTAGGGTTAGGGTTAGGGTTGGTGTTAGGGTTAGGGTTAGGGTTAGGGTTAGGGTTAGGTTTAAGGTTAGGGTTGGTGTTAGGGTTAGGGTTAGGGTTAGGTTTAGGGTTAGGTTTGGTGTTAGGGTTAGGGTTAGGGTTAGTGTTGGTGTTAGGTATAGGGTTAGGGTTAGGGTTAGGGTTAGGGTTGGTGTTAGGGTTAGGGTTAGGGTTAGGGTTAGGGTTAGGGTTAGGGTTAGTGTTAGGGTTAGGGTTAGGGTTAGGGTTAGGATTAGGGTTAGGGTTGGTGTTCGGGTTAGGGTTGGTGTTAGGGTTAGGGTTAGGGTTAGGGTTAGGGTTGGTGTTAGGGTTAGGGTTAGGGTTAGGGTTAGGGTTGGTGTTAGGGTTAGGGTTAGGGTTAGGATTAGGGTTAGGATTGGTTTAAGGGTTAGGGTTAGGGTTAGGGTTGATGTTAGGGTTAGGGTTAGGGTTAGAGTTAGGGTTAGGGTTAGGGTTAGGGTTGTTGTTAGGGTTATGGTTAGGGTTAGGGTTAGGGTTAGGGTTGGTGTTAAGTTTAGGGTTATGGTTAGGTTTAGGGTTAGGGTTGGTGTTAGGGTTAGGGTTAGGGTTAGGGTTACGGTTGTGTTAGGCATAGGTTTAGGGTTAGGGTTAGGGTTAGGGTTAGGGTTGGTGTTAGGGTTAGGGTTAGGGTTAGGGTTAGGGTTAGTGTTAGGGTTAGGGTTAGGGTTAGGGTTAGGGTTGGTGTTAGGGTTAGGGTTAGTGTTAGGGTTAGGGTTGGTGTTAGGTATAGGGTTAGGGTTAGGGTTAGGTTACCCCGAGCACTACCCCTCTCCCTAGGCCTACGCCTAGCACTACCTCTGATCCTACACCTACCCCAGTCCCTACAGCTCCCCCTATTCATAGGCCCACCCCAATCCCTACCCCTAGCCACAGCTCCCACTCCTGGTCCTAGGCCTACTCTGAGGTTTACCCCGACACCCACCACTTGCCCTTTGCCTACCCCAGCACTACGCCTACCGCTCCCACTAGCCCTACCTCGGGCCCTAGACCAACGCCCAGTGCTCACTTAGTCCGAAGCCTAGCACTTGCCCGTCGCCAACCGGTACACCTTGCCCTACCAATAGCCAGAGCACTAACCCGTGTCCTACGAAATCACCCTGGACCCACCATTAGCCACACCCTAATCCAGCCCTACATCCGTTCGGAGTCCTAGGACAACCCGGAGCCATTTCGTGACACCAACCCCTAGTCCTCGGCCAACCCCTACCACTACCACTAGTCCTAGGTTTAACATGAGCCCTAACCCTAACACTGCCCGTGGGCCTCTGACAAACACTAGCCCTTCAACTAACCCTACCCCGAGCACTACCCCTCGCCCTAGGCCTACGCCAAGCACTACCTCTGTTCCTACCACTACCCTGGCCCTACAGCTCCCCCTACCCATAGGCCCACCCCCAACCCTACCACTAGCCACAGCTCCCACTCCTGGCTCTAGGCCTGCTCGAGGTTTACCTCGACACCCACCCCTTGCCCTATGCCTACCCCAGCGCTACGCCTACCGCTCTCACTAGCCCTAGCTCGGGCCCTAGACCAACGCCCATGCCTCCTTCTAGTCCGAGGCCTAGAACTTGCCCGTCGCTGACCAGTAAACCTTGCCCTTGTTAGGCTTAGGGTTAGGGTTAGGGTTAGGGTTAGGGTTAGGTTTAGGGTTTAGGGTTTAGGGTTAGGGTTAGGGTTAGGGTTGGTGTTAGGTTTAGGGTTAGGGTTAGGGTTAGGGTTACGGTTACGGTTAGGGTTGGTGTTAGGGTTAGGGTTAGGGTTAGGGTTAGGATTAGGGTTAGTGTTGGTGTTAGGGTTAGGGTTAGGGTTAGGGTTGGTGTTAGGGTTAGGGTTAGGGTTAGGGTTAGGGTTGGTGTTAGGTATAGAATTAGGGTTAGGGTTAGGGTTAGGGTTAGGGTTGGTGTTAGGGTTAGGTTTAGGGTTAGTGTTAGGGTTAGGGTTAGGGTTAGGATTAGGGTTAGGGTTGGTGTTAGGGTTAGGGTTAGGTTTAGGGTTAGGGTTCGTGTTAGGCATAGGGTTAGGGTTAGGGTTAGGGTTAGGGTTAGGGTTAGGCTTGGTGTTAGGGTTAGGGTTAGTGTTAGGGTTGGTATTAGGGTTAGGGTTAGGGTTAGGATTAGGGTTAGGGTTGGTGATAGGGTTAGGGTTAGGGTTAGGGTTGGTGTTAGGTATAGGGTTATGGTTAGGGTTAGGGTTAGGGTTAGGGTAGGTGTTAGGGTTAGGGTTACGGTTAGGGTTAGGGTTGGTGTTAGGTATAGGGTTAGGGTTAGCATTAGGGTTAGGGTTAGGGTTGGTGTTAGGGTTAGGGTTAGGGTTAGGATTAGTGATAGGGTTAGGGTTAGTGTTAGGTTACCCCGAGCACTACCCCTCGCCTTAGGCCTACGCCTAGCACTACCTCTGGTCCCACCCCTACCCCTGTCCCTACAGCTCCCCCTAACCATAGCCCCACCCCCATCCCTACCCCTAGCCACAGCTCCCTCTCCTGGTCCTAGGCCTACTCCGAGGTTTACCCCGACACCCACCCCTTGCCCTTTGCCTACCCCAGCGCTACGCCTACCGCTCCCACTTGCCCTACCTCGGGCCCTAGACCAACGCCCAGTGCTCACTTAGTCCGAAGCCTAGCACTTGCCCGTCGCCATCGGTACACCTTGCCCTACCAATAGCCAGAGCACTAATCCGTGTCCTACGAAATCACCCTGGACCCACCATTAGCCACACCCTAATCCAGCCCTACATCCGTTCGGAGTCCTAGGACAACCCGGAGCCATTTCGTGACACCAACCCCTAGTCCTCGGCCAACCCCTACCACTACCACTAGTCCTAGGTTTAACATGAGCCCTAACCCTAACACTGCCCGTGGGCCTCTGACAAACACTAGCCCTTCAACTAACCCTACCCCGAGCACTACCCCTCGCCCTAGGCCTACGCCAAGCACTACCTCTGTTCCTACCACTACCCTGGCCCTACAGCTCCCCCTACCCATAGGCCCACCCCCAACCCTACCACTAGCCACAGCTCCCACTCCTGGCTCTAGGCCTGCTCGAGGTTTACCTCGACACCCACCCCTTGCCCTATGCCTACCCCAGCGCTACGCCTACCGCTCTCACTAGCCCTAGCTCGGGCCCTAGACCAACGCCCATGCCTCCTTCTAGTCCGAGGCCTAGAACTTGCCCGTCGCTGACCAGTAAACCTTGCCCTTGTTAGGGTTAGGGTTAGGGTTAGGGTTAGGGTTAGGGTTAGGGTTTAGGGTTTAGGGTTAGGGTTAGGGTTAGGGTTGGTGTTAGGGTTAGGGTTAGGGTTAGGGTTAGGGTTGGTGTTAGGTTTAGGGTTAGGGTTAGGGTTAGGGTTAGGGTTACGGTTAGGGTTGGTGTTAGGGTTAGGGTTAGGGTTAGGGTTAGGATTAGGGTTAGTGTTGGTGTTAGGGTTAGGGTTAGGGTTAGGGTTGGTGTTAGGGTTAGGGTTAGGGTTAGGGTTAGGGTTGGTGTTAGGTATAGAATTAGGGTTAGGGTTAGGGTTAGGGTTAGGGTTGGTGTTAGGGTTAGGGTTAGGGTTAGTGTTAGGGTTAGGGTTAGGGTTAGGGTTAGGATTAGGGTTAGGGTTGGTGTTAGGGTTAGGGTTAGGTTTAGGGTTAGGGTTCGTGTTAGGCATAGGGTTAGGGTTAGGGTTAGGGTTAGGGTTAGGGTTAGGGTTGGTGTTAGGGTTAGGGTTAGGGTTAGGGTTGGTATTAGGGTTAGGGTTAGGGTTAGGATTAGGGTTAGGGTTGGTGATAGAATTAGGGTTAGGGTTAGGGTTGGTGTTAGGTATAGGGTTATGGTTAGGGTTAGGGTTAGGGTAGGTTGTAGGGTTAGGGTTACGGTTAGGGTTAGGGTTGGTGTTAGGTATAGGGTTAGGGTTAGCATTAGGGTTAGGGTTAGGGTTGGTGTTAGGGTTAGGGTTAGGGTTAGGATTAGTGATAGGGTTAGGGTTAGTGTTAGGTTACCCCTAGCACTACCCCTCGCCTTAGGCCTACGCCTAGCACTACCTCTGATCCCACCCCTACCCCTGTCCCTACAGCTCCCCCTAACCATAGCCCCACCCCCATCCCTACCCCTAGCCACAGCTCCCTCTCCTGGTCCTAGGCCTACTCCGAGGTTTAGCCCGACACCCACCCCTTGCCCTTTGCCTACCCCAGCGCTACGCCTACCGCTCCCACTAGCCCTACCTCGGGCCCTGGACCAACGCCCAGTGCTCACTCTAGTCCGAAGCCTAGCACTTGCCCGTCGCCAACCGGTACACTTTGCCCTAACAATAGCCAGAGCACTAACCGGTGTTCTACGAAATCACCCTGGACCCACCATTAGCCACACCCTAATCCAGCCCTACATCGTTCGGAGTTCTAGGACTACACGGAGCCCTCTTGTGACAGTTACCCCTAGCCCTCGGCCATCCCCTACCACTACCACTAGTCCTAGGCCTAACATGAGCCCTAACCCTAACACTGCCCGTGGGCCTCTGCCAACCACTAGCCCTTCACCTAACCCTACCCCGAGCACTACCCCTCGCCCTAGGCTTACGCCTAGCACTACCTCTGGTCCTACACCTACCCCTGGTACTACAGCTCCCCCTACTTATAGGCCCACCCCCATACATACCCCTAGCCACAGCTCCCACTCCTGGCCCTAGGCCTACTCCGAGGTTTCCTCGACACCCACCCCTTGCTCTATGCCTACCCCAGCGCTACGCCTACCGCTCTCACTAGCCCTAGCTCGGGCCCTAGACCAACGCCCATGGCTCCCTCTAGTCCGAGGCCTAGAACTTGCCCGTCGCTGACCAGTACACCTTGCCCTTGTTAGGGTTAGGGTTAGGGTTAGGGTTAGGGTTAGGGTTAGGATTAGGGTTAGGGTTGGTGTTAGGGTTAGGGTTAGGGTTAGGATTAGGGTTAGGGTTGGTGTTAGGGTTAGGGTTAGGGTTAGGGTTAGGGTTGGTGTTAGGTACAGGGTTAGGGTTAGGGTTAGGGTTTGGTTGGTGTTAGGGTTAGGGTTAGGGTTAGGGTTAGTGTTAGGGTTAGGGTTAGGGTTAGGGTTAGGATTAGGGTTAGGGTTGGTGTTAGGGTTAGGGGTAGGGTTAGGGTTAGTGTTGGTGTTAGGCATAGGGTTAGGGTTAGGGTTAGGGTTAGGGTAAGGGTTGGTGTTAGGGTTAGGGTTAGGGTTAGGGTTAGGGTTGGTGTTAGGGTTAGGGTTAGGGTTAGGATTAGGGTTAGGGTTGGTGTTAGGGTTAGGGTTAGGGTTAGGGTTGATGTTAGGGTTAGGGTTAGGGTTAGGGTTAGAGTTAGGGTTAGTGTTAGGGTTAGGGTTGGTGTTAGGGTTAGGGTTAGGGTTAGGGTTAGGGTTGGTGTTAGGGTTAGGGTTAGGGTTAGGGTTAGAGTTAGGGTTAGTGTTAGGGTTAGGGTTGGTGTTAGGGTTAGGGTTAGGGTTAGGGTTAGGGTTGGTGTTAGGGTTAGGGTTAGGGTTAGGGTTAGGGTTGGTGTTAGGTTTAGGGTTAGGGTTAGGGTTAGGGTTAGGGTTACGGTTAGGGTTGGTGTTAGGGTTAGTGTTAGGGTTAGGGTTAGGATTAGGGTTAGTGTTGGTGTTAGGGTTAGGGTTAGGGTTAGGGTTGGTGTTAGGGTTAGGGTTAGGGTTAGGGTTAGGGTTGGTGTTAGGTATAGAATTAGGGTTAGGGTTAGGGTTAGGGTTAGGGTTGGTGTTAGGGTTAGGGTTAGGGTTAGTGTTAGGGTTAGGGTTAGGGTTAGGGTTAGGATTAGGGTTAGGGTTGGTGTTAGGGTTAGGGTTAGGTTTAGGGTTAGGGTTCGTGTTAGGCATAGGGTTAGGGTTAGGGTTAGGGTTAGGGTTAGGGTTGGTGTTAGGGTTAGGGTTAGGGTTAGGGTTGGTATTAGGGTTAGGGTTAGGGTTAGGATTAGGGTTAGGGTTGGTGATAGGGTTAGGGTTAGGGTTAGGGTTGGTGTTAGGTATAGGGTTATGGTTAGGGTTAGGGTTAGGGTTAGGGTAGGTGTTAGGGTTAGGGTTAGGGTTAGGGTTAGTGTTGGTGTTAGGTATAGGGTTAGGGTTAGGGTTAGGGTTAGGGTTAGGGTTAGGGTTGGTGTTAGGGTTAGGGTTAGGGTTAGGGTTAGTGTTAGGGTTAGGGTTAGGGTTAGGGTTAGGATTAGGGTTAGGGTTGGTGTTCGGGTTAGGTTGGTGTTAGGGTTAGGGTTAGGGTTAGGGTTAGGGTTGGTGTTAGGGTTAGGGTTAGGGTTAGGGTTAGGGTTGGTGTTAGGGTTAGGGTTAGGGTTAGGATTAGGGTTAGGGTTGGTTTAAGGGTTAGGGTTAGGGTTAGGGTTAGGGTTGATGTTAGGGTTAGGGTTAGGGTTAGAGTTAGGGTTAGGGTTAGGGTTGGTGTTAGGGTTAGGGTTAGGGTTAGGGTTAGGGTTGGTGTTAAGTTTAGGGTTAGGGTTAGGGTTAGGGTTAGGGTTGGTGTTAAGGTTAGGGTTAGGGTTAGGGTTAGGGTTCGTGTTAGGCATAGGTTTAGGGTTAGTGTTAGGGTTAGGGTTAGGGTTAGGATTAGGGTTAGGGTTGGTGTTCGGGTTAGGGTTGGTGTTAGGGTTAGGGTTAGGGTTAGGGTTAGGGTTGGTGTTAGGTTTAGGGTTAGGGTTAGGGTTAGGGTTGGTGTTAGGGTTAGGGTTAGTGTTAGGGTTAGGGTTGGTGTTAGGTATAGGGTTAGGGTTAGGGTTAGGGTTAGGGTTAGGGTTAGGGTTGGTGTTAGAGTTAGGGTTAGGGTTAGGGTTAGTGTTAGGGTTAGTGTTAGGGTTAGGGTTAGGTTACCCCGAGCACTACCCCTCGCCCTAGGCCTACGCCTAGCACTACCTCTGGTCCTACCACTACCCCTGGCCCTACAGCTCCCCCTACCCATAGGCCCACCCCCATCCCTACACCTAGCCACAGCTCCCACTCCTGGTCCTAGGCCTACTCCGAGGTTTACCCCGACACCCACTTCTTGCCCTTTGCCTACCCCAGCACTACGCCTACCGCTCCCACTAGCCCTACCTCGGGCCCTAGACCAACGCCCAGTGCTCACTCTAGTCCGAAGCCTAGCACTTGCCCGTCGCCAACCGGTACACCTTGCCCTACCAATAGCCAGAGCACTAACCCGTGTCCTACGAAATCACCTTGGACCCACCATTAGCCACACCCTAATCCAGCCCTACATCCGTTCGGAGTCCTAGGACAACCCGGAGCCATTTCGTGACACCAACCCCTAGTCCTCGGCCAACCCCTACCACTACCACTAGTCCTAGGTTTAACATGAGCCCTAACCCTAACACTGCCCGTGGGCCTCTGCCAAACACTAGCCCTTCAACTAACCCTACCCCGAGCACTACCCCTCGCCCTAGGCCTACGCCAAGCACTACCTCTGTTCCTACCACTACCCTGGCCCTACAGCTCCCCCTACCCATAGGCCCACACCCAACCCTACCACTAGCCACATCTCCCACTCCTGGCTCTAGGCCTGCTTGAGGTTTACCTCGACACCCACCCCTTGCCCTATGCCTACCCCAGCGCAACGCCTACCGCTCTCACTAGTCCTAGCTCGGGCCCTAGACCAACGCCCATGCCTCCTTTTAGTCCGAGGCCTAGAACTTGCCCGTCGCTGACCAGTAAATCTTGCCCTTGTTAGGGTTAGGGTTAGGGTTAGGGTTAGGGTTAGGGTTAGGGTTTAGGGTTTAGGGTTAGGGTTAGGGTTAGGGTTGGTGTTAGGGTTAGGGTTAGGGTTAGGGTTGGTGTTAGGTTTAGGGTTAGGGTTAGTGTTAGGGTTAGGGTTACGTTTAGGGTTGGTGTTAGGGTTAGGGTTAGGGTTAGGGTTAGGATTAGGGTTAGTGTTGGTGTTAGGGTTAGGGTTAGGGTTAGGGTTAGGGTTGGTGTTAGGTATAGAATTAGGGTTAGGGTTAGGGTTAGGGTTAGGGTTGGTGTTAGGGTTAGGGTTAGGGTTAGTGTTAGTGTTAGGGTTAGGGTTAGGGTTAGGATTAGGGTTAGGGTTGGTGTTCGGGTTAGGGTTGGTGTTAGGGTTAGGGTTAGGGTTAGGGTTAGGGTTGGTGTTAGGGTTAGGGTTAGGGTTAGGGTTAGGGTTGGTGTTAGGGTTAGGGTTAGGGTTAGGATTAGGGTTAGGGTTGGTTTAAGGGTTAGGGTTAGGTTTAGGGTTAGGGTTGATGTTAGGGTTAGGGTTAGGGTTAGAGTTAGGGTTAGGGTTAGGGTTGGTGTTAGGGTTAGGGTTAGGGTTAGGGTTAGGGTTGGTGTTAAGTTTAGGGTTAGGGTTAGGGTTAGGGTTAGGGTTGGTGTTAGGGTTAGGGTTAGGGTTAGGGTTAGGGTTCGTGTTAGGCATAGGTTTAGGGTTAGTGTTAGGGTTAGGGTTAGGGTTGGTGTTAGGGTTAGGGTTAGGGTTAGGGTTAGGGTTAGGGTTAGGGTTGGTGTTAGGTTTAGGGTTAGGGTTAGGGTTAGGGTTGGTGTTAGGGTTAGGGTTAGTGTTAGGGTTAGGGTTGGTGTTAGGTATAGGGTTAGGGTTAGGGTTAGGGTTAGGGTTAGGGTTGGTGTTAGAGTTAGGGTTAGGGTTAGGGTTGGTGTTAGGGTTAGGGTTAGTGTTAGGGTTAGGGTTGGTGTTAGGTATAGGGTTAGGGTTAGGGTTAGGGTTAGGGTTAGGGTTGGTGTTAGGGTTAGGGTTAGGGTTAGTGTTAGGGTTAGGGTTAGGGTTAGGGTTAGGATTAGGGTTAGGGTTGGTGTTAGGGTTAGGGTTAGGTTTAGGGTTAGTGTTCGTGTTAGGCATAGGGTTAGGGTTAGGGTTAGGGTTAGGGTTAGGGTTGGTGTTAGGGTTAGGGTTAGGGTTAGGGTTGGTATTAGGGTTAGGGTTACGGTTAGGATTAGGGTTAGGGTTGGTGATAGGGTTAGGGTTAGGGTTAGGGTTGGTGTTAGGTTTAGGGTTATTGTTAGGGTTAGGGTTAGGGTTAGGGTAGGTGTTAGGGTTAGGGTTACGGTTAGGGTTAGGGTTGGTGTTAGGTATAGGGTTAGGGTTAGCATTAGGGTTAGGGTTAGGGTTGGTGTTAGGGTTAGGGTTAGGGTTAGGATTAGTGATAGGGTTAGGGTTAGTGTTAGGTTACCCCGAGCACTACCACTCGCCTTAGGCCTACGCCTAGCACTACCTCTGGTCCCACCCCTACCCCTGTCCCTACAGCTCCCCCTATCCATAGGCCCACCCCCATCCCTACCCCTAGCCACAGCTTCCACTCCTGGTCCTAGGCCTCCTCCGAGGTTTACCCCGACACCCACCCCTTGCCCTTTGCCTACCCCAGCGCTACGCCTACCGCTCCCACTAGCCCTACCTCGGGCCCTAGACCAACGCACAGTGCTCACTCTAGTCCGAAGCCTAGCACTTGCCCGTCGCCAACCGGTACACTTTGCCCTACCGATAGCCAGAGCACTAACCCGTGTCCTACGAAATCACCCTGGACCCACCATTAGCCACACCCTAATCCAGCCCTACATCCGTTCGGAGTCCTAGGACTACCCGGAGCCCTCTTGTGACAGTTACCCCTAGCCCTCGGCCATCCCCTACCACTACCACTAGTCCTAGGCCTAACATGAGCCCTAACCCTAACACTGCCCGTGGTCCTCTGCCAACCACTAGCCCTTCACCTAAACCTACCCCGAGCACTACCCCTCGCCCTAGGCTTACGCCTAGCACTACCTCTGGTCCTACACCTACCCCTGGTACTACAGCTCCCCCTACTTATAGGCCCACCCCCATCCATACCCCTAGCCACAGCTCCCACTCCTGGCCCTAGGCCTACCCCGAGGTTTACCTCGACACCCACCCCTTGCTCTATGCCTACCCAAGTGCTACGCCTACCGCTCTCACTAGCCCTAGCTCGGGCCCTAGACCAACGCCCATGGCTCCCTCTAGTCCGAGGCCTAGAACTTGCCCGTCGCTGACCAGTACACCTTGCCCTTGTTAGGGTTAGGGTTAGGGTTAGGGTTAGGGTTAGGGTTAGGGTTAGGGTTAGGATTAGGGTTTAGGGTTAGGGTTAGGGTTAGGTTTGGTGTTAGGGTTAGGGTGAGGGTTAGGGTTAGGGTTGGTGTTAGGTTTAGGGTTAGGGTTAGGGTTAGAGTTAGGGTTAGGGTTGGTGTTATGGTTAGGGTTAGGGTTAGGGTTAGGATTAGGGTTAGGGTTGGTGTTAGGGTTAGGGTTAGGGTTAGGGTTAGGGTTAGGTTTGGTGTTAGGGTTAGGGTTAGGGTTAGGGTTGGTGTTAGGTACAGGGTTAGGTTTAGGGTTAGGGTTAGGGTTTGGTTGGTGTTAGGGTTAGGGTTAGGGTTAGGGTTAGTGTTAGGGTTAGGGTTAGGGTTAGGGTTAAAATTAGGGTTAGGGTTGGTGTTAGGGTTAGGGGTAGGGTTAGGGTTAGTGTTGGTGTTAGGTATAGGGTTAGGGTTAGGGTTAGGGTTAGGGTTAGGGTTAGGGTTAGGGTTGGTGTTAGGGTTAGGGTTAGGGTTAGGGTTAGGGTTGGTGTTAGGGTTAGGGTTAGGGTTAGGGTTAGGATTAGGGTTAGGGTTGGTGTTAGGGTTAGGGTTAGGGTTAGGGTTAGGGTTCATGTTAGGGTTAGGGTTAGGGTTAGAGTTAGGGATAGTGTTAGGGTTAGGGTTGGTGTTAGGGTTAGGGTTAGGGTTAGGGTTAGGGTTAGGGTTGGTGTTAGGGTTAGGGTTTGGGTTAGGGTTAGGGTTGGTGTTAGGTTTAGGGTTAGGGTTAGGATTAGGGTTAGGGTTAGTGTTAGGGTTAGGGTTAGGGTTAGGGTTCGTGTTAGGCATAGGGTTAGGGTTAGGGTTAGGGTTAGTGTTAGGGTTGGTGTTAGGGTTAGGGTTAGGGTTTTGGTTAGGGTTGGTGTTAGGGTTAGGGTTAAAGTTAGGATTAGGGTTAGAGTTGGTGTTAAGGTTAGGGTTAGGGTTAGGGTTAGGGTTGGTGTTAGGGTTAGGGTTAGGGTTAGGGTTAGGGTTAGGGTTGGTGTTAGGGTTAGGGTTAGGGTTGGTTTTAGGTATAGGGTTAGGGTTAGGGTTAGGGTTAGGGTTGGTGTTAGAGTTAGGGTTAGGTTAGGGTTAGTGTTAGGGTTAGGGTTAGGGTTAGGGTTATGTTACCCCGAGCACTACCACTCGCCCTAGGCCTACGCCTAGCACTACCTCTGGTCCTACCCCTACCCCAGTCCCTACAGCTCCCCCTACCCATAGGCCCACCCCCATCCCTACCCCTAGCCACAGCTCCCACTCCTGGTCCTAGGCCTACTTCGAGGTTTACCCCGACACCCACTTCTTGCCCTTTGCCTACCCCAGCGCTACGCCTACCGCTCCCACTAGCCCTACCTCGGGCCCTAGACCAATGCCCAGTGCTCACTCTAGTCCGAAGCCTAGCACTTGCCCGTCGCCAACAGGTACACCTTGCCCTACCAATAGCCAGAGCATTAACCCGTGTCCTACGAAATCACCCTGGACCCACCATTAGCCACACCCTAATCCAGCCCTACATCCGTTCGGAGTCCTAGGACTACCCGGAGCCCTCTTGTGACAGTTACCCCTAGGCCTCGGCCATCCCCTACCACTACCACTGGTCCTAGGCCTAACATGAGCCGTAACCCTAACACTGCCCGTGGGCCTCTGCCAACCACTAGCCCTTCACCTAACCCTACCCCGAGCACTACACCTCGCCCTAGGCTTACGCCTAGCACTACCTCTGGTCCTACCCCTACCCCTGGTTCTACAGCTCCCCCTACTTATAGGCCCACCCCATCCCTACCACTAGCCACAGCTCCCATTCCTGGCCCTAGGCCTACTCCGAGGTTTACCTCGACACCCACCCCTTGCCCTATGCCTACCCCAGCGCTACGCCTACCGCACTCACTAGCCCTAGCTCGGGCCCTAGACCAACGCCCATGGCTCCCTCTAGTCCGAGGCCTAGAACTTGCCCGTCGCTGACCAGTACACCTTGCCCTTGTTAGGGTTAGGGTTAGGGTTAGGGTTAGGGTTAGGGTTAGGGTTAGGATTAGGGTTTAGGGTTAGGGTTAGGGTTAGGGTTGGTGTTAGGGTTAGGGTTAGGGTTAGGGTTAGGGTTGGTGTTAGGTTTAGGGTTAGGGTTAGGGTTAGGGTTAGGGTTAGGGTTGGTGTTAGGGTTAGGATTAGGGTTAGGGTTAGGGTTGGTGTTAGGGTTAGGGTTAGGGTTAGGGTTAGTGTTAGGGTTAGGGTTAGGGTTAGGGTTAGGATTAGGGTTAGGGTTGGTGTTAGGGTTAGGGTTAGGGTTAGGTTTAGGGTTAGGGTTAGGGTTAGGGTTAGGGTTAGGGTTAGGGATAGTGTTATATTTAGGGTTGATGTTAGGGTTAGGTTTAGGGTTAGGGTTAGGGTTAGGGTTATGTTTAGGTTACCCCGAGCACTACCCCTCGCCCTAGGCCTACGCCTGGCACTACCTCTTGTCCTACCCCTAACCCTGGCCATACAGCTCCCCCTATTCATAGGCGCACCCCCATCCCTACCCCTAGCCAAAACTCCAACTCCTGGAACAAAGCCTACTCCGAAGTTTACCCCGACACCCACCCCTTGCCATATGCCTATCCCAGCGCTAAGCCTACCACTCCCACTAGCCCTAGCTTGGGCCCTAGACCAACGCCCAGTGCTCTCTCTACTCAGAGGCCTACCACTTGCCCGAGGCCGACCAGTACACCTTGCCCTACCGTTAGCCAGAGCAGTAACCCGTGTTCTACGAAATCACCCTGGACCCACCCTTACCACACCCTAATCCAGCCCTACACCTGTTCTGAGTCCTAGGATTACACGGAGCCCTCCCGTGACACCTACCCTTAGCCCTCGGCCAACCCCTACCACTACCACTAGTCCTAGGCTTAACATGAGCCCTAACTCTAACACTGCTCGTGGGCCTCTGCAAACCACTAGCCCTTCAACTAACCCTACCCCGAGCACTACCCCTCGCCCTAGGCCTACGCCTAGCAATACCTCTGTTCCTACCCCTACCCCTGGCCCTACAGCTCCCCCTACCCCTGGGCCCACCCCCATCCTTACCCCTAGCCAAAACTCTAACTCCTGCCCCAAACCTACTCCGAAGTTTACCCCGACACCCACCCCTTGCCCTATGCCTATCCCAGCGCTACGCCTACCACTCCCACTAGCCCAGCTCGGGACCTAGACCAACGCCCAGTGCTCTCTATAGTCAGAGGCCTACCACTTGCCCGAGGCCGACCAGTATACCTTGCCCTACCGTTAGCCAGAGCAGTAACCCGTGTCCTACGAAATCACCCTAAACCCATTCTTACCACACCCTAATACAGCCCTACACCTGTTCCGAGTCCTAGGACTACCCAGAGCCATTTCGTGACACCTACCCCTAGCCCTCGGCCAACCCCTACCACTACCACTAGTCCTAGGCTTAACATGAGCCCTAACCCTAACACTGCCCGTGGGCCTCTGCCAAACACTAGCCCTTCAACTAACCCTACCCCGAGCACTAACCACGCCCTAGGCTTACGCCTGGCACTACCTCTTGTCCTACCCCTACCCCTGGCCCTACAGCTCCCCCTACTAATAGGCCCACCCCCATCCCTACCCCTAGCCACAACTCCAACCTCTGGCCCAAAGCCTACTCCGAGATTTACCCCGACACCCACCCCTTGCGCTATGCCTACCCCAGCGCTACGCCTATCGCTCCCACTAGCCCTAGCTCGGGCCCTAGACCAAATCCCAGTGCTCATCTAGTTTGAGGCCTAGCACTTGCCCGTCGCTGACCAGTACACCTTGCCCTTGTTTGGGTTAGGTTTAGGGTTAGGGTTTGGGTTAGGGTTTAGGGTTAGGGTTAGGGTTGGTGTTAGGTATAGGGTTAGGGTTAGGGTTAGGGTTAGGGTTGGTGTTAGGGTTATGGTTAGGGTTAGGGTCAGGTTTGGTGTTAGGTTTAGGGTTAGGGTTAGGGTTAGGGTTAGGGTTAGGGTTGGTGTTAGGGTTAGGGTTAGGGTTAGGGTTAGGGTTAGGGTTAGGATTAGGATTAGGGTTGGTGTTAGGGTTAGGGTTAGGGTTGGTGTTATGGTTAGGGTTAGGGTTAGGGTTAGGGTTGGTGTTAGGTATAGTGTTAGGGTTAGGGTTAGAGTTAGGGTTAGGGTTGGTGTTAAGGTTAGGGTTAGGGTTAGGGTTAGTGTTAGGGTTAGGGTTAGGGTTATGGTTAGGGTTAGGATTAGGGTTAGGGTTGGTGTTAGGGTTAGGGTTAGGGTTAGGGTTAGGGTTGGTGTTAGGGTTAGGGTTAGGGTTAGGGTTAGGGTTGGTGTTAGGTATAGGGTTAGGGTTAGGGTTAGGGTTAGGTTTGGTCTTAGGGTTAGGGTTAGGGTTAGTGTTAGGGTTAGGGTTAGGGTTAGGTTACCCCGAGCACTACCCCTCGCCGTAGGCCTACGCCTACCACTACCTCTGGTCCTACCCCTACCCCTGTCCCTACAGCTCCCCCTACCCATAAGCCCACCCCCATCCCTACCCCTAGCCACAGCTCCCACTCCTGGTCCTAGGCCTACTCCGAGGTATACCCCGACACCCACCCCTTGCCCTTTGCCTACGCCAGCGCTACGCCTAACGCTCCCACTAGCCCTACCTCGGGCCCTAGACCAACGCCCAGTGCTCACTCTAGTCCGAAGCCTAGCACTTGCCCGTCACCAACCGGTACACCTTGCCCTACTGATAGCCAGAGCACTAACTCGTGTCCTACGAAATCACCCTGGACGCACCATTAGCCACACCCTAATCATGACCCACATCCGTTCAAAGTCCTAGGACTACCCGGAGCCCTCCCGTGACACCTACTTCTAGCCCTCGGCCATTTTTTACTACTACCACTAGTCCAAGGCCTAACATGAGCCTTAACCGTAACACTGCCCGTGGGCCTCTGCCAACCACTAGCCCTTCACCTAACCCTACCCCGAGCACTACCCCTCGCCCTAGGCCTACGCATAGCACTACCTCTGGTCCTACCCCTACCCCTGGCCCTACAGCTCCCCCTACCATAGGCCCACCCCCTTCCCTACCCCTAGCCACAACTCCCACTCCTGGCCCTAGGCCTACACCGAGGTTTACCTCGACACCCAACCCTTGCCCTATGCCTACCCCAGCGCTACGCCTACCGTTTCCATTAGTCCTAGCTCGGGCCCTAGACCAACGCCCATGGCTCCCTCTCGTCCGAGGCCTAGAACTTGCCCGTCGCTGACCAGTACACCTTGCCCTTGTTAGGGTTAGGGTTAGGGTTAGGGTTAGGGTTTAGAGTTAGGGTTAGGGTTGGTGTTAGAGTTAGGGTTAGGGTTAGGGTTAGGGTTGGTGTTAGGTATAGAGTTAGGGTTAGGGTTAGGGTTGGTGTTAGGGTTAGGGTTAGGGTTAGGGTTGGTGTTAGGTATAGGGTTATGGTTATGGTTAGGGTTAGGGTTAGGGTTGGTGTTAGGGTTAGGGTTAGCATTAGGGTTAGGGTTAGGGTTGGTGTTAGGGTTAGGGTTAGGGTTAGGATTAGTGTTAGGGTTAGGGTTAGGGTTAGGGTTAGGTTACCCCGAGCACTACCCCTCGCCCTAGGCCTACGCCTAGCACTACCTCTGGTCCTACCCCTACCCCTGTCCCTACAGCTCCCCCTACCCATAAGCACACCCCCATCCCTACCCCTAGCCACAGCCCTCACTCCTGGTCCTAGGCCTACTCCGAGGTTTACCCCAACACCCACCCCTTGCACTTTGCCTATTTTAGCGCTACGCCTACCGCTCCCACTAGCCCTACCTCGGGCCCTAGACCAACGCCCAGTGCTCACTCTAGTCCGAAGCCTAGCACTTGCCCGTCGCCAACCGGTACACCTTGCCCTACCGATAGCCAGAGCACTAACCCGTGTCCTACGATATCACCCTGGACCCACCATTAGCCACACCCTAATTAAGCCCTACATCCCTTCGGAGTCCTAGGACTAACCGGAGCCCTCCCGTGACAGTTACCCCTAGCCCTCGGCCATCCCCTACCACTACCACTAGTCCTTGGCCTAACATGAGCCCTAAACCTAACACTGCCCGTGGGCCTCTGCCAACCACTAGCCCTTCACCTAATCCTACCCCGAGCACTACCCCTCGCCCTAGGCTTACGCCTAGCACTACCTCTGGTCCTACCCCTACCCCTGGCCTTACAGCTTCCCCTATTATAGGCCCACCCCCATCCCTACCCCTAGCCAAAACTCCAACCTCTGGCCCAAAGCCTACTCCGAGGTTTACCCCGAAACCCACCCCTTGCCCTATGCCTACCCCAGTGCTACGCCTACCGCTCCCACTAGCCCTAGCTTGGGCCCTAGACCAACGCCCAGTGCTCACTCTAGTCCGAAGCCTAGCACGTGCCCGTCTCCGACCAGTACACCTTGCCTACCAATAGCCAGAACACTAACCCGTGTCCTACGAAATCACCCTGGACCCACCCGTACCAAATCCTAATCCAGCCCTACACCCGTTCCGAGTCCTAAGACTACTCGGAGCCCTCCCGTGACACCTACCCCTAGCCCTCGGCCAACCCCTACCACTACCACTAGTCCTAGGCTTAACATGAGCCCTAACCCTAACACTGCCCGTGGGCCTCTGCCAACCACTAGCCCTTCAACTAACCCTACCCCGAGCACTACCCCTCGCCCTAGGCCTACGCCTAGCACTACCTCTGGTCCTACCACTACCCATTGGCCCTACAGCTCCCCCTACCCATAGGCCCACCCCCACCCCTACCCCTAGCCACAGCTCCCACTCCTGGCCCTAGGCCTACACCGAGGTTTACCTCGACACCCACCCCTTGCCCTATGCCTATCCCAGCGCTACGCCTACCGTTTCCACTAGCCCTAGCTCGGGCCCTAGACCAACGCCCATGGCTCCCTCTTGTCCGAGGCCTAGAACTTGCCCGTCGCTGACCAGTACACCTTGCCCTTGTTAGGGTTAGGGTTAGGGTTTAGGGTTAGGGTTAGGGTTGGTGTTAGGGTTAGGGTTAAAGTTAGGGTTAGGGTTGGTGTTAGGTATAGGGTTAGGGTTAGGGTTAGGGTTGGTGTTAGGGTTAGGGTTAGGGTTAGGGTTGGTGTTAGGTATAGGGTTATGGTTAGGGTTAGGGTTAGGGTTAGGGTTGGTGTTAGGGTTAGGGTTAGGGTTAGGGTTGGTGTTAGGTATAGGGTTATGGTTAGGGTTAGGGTTAGGGTTAGGGTTGGTGTTAGGGTTAGGGTTAGGGTTAGGGTTAGGGTTGGTATTAGGTATAGGGTTAGGGTAGCATTAGGGTTAGGGTTAGGGTTGGTGTTAGGGTTAGGGTTAGGGTTAGGATTAGTGATAGGGTTAGGGTTAGTGTTAGGTTACCCCGTGCACTACCCCTCGCCCTAGGCCTACGCCTAGCACTACCTCTGGTCCCACCCCTACCCCTGTCCCTACAGCTCCTTCTAACCATAAACCCACCCCCATCTCTACCCCTAGCCACAGCTCCCACTCCTGGTCCTAGGCCTACTCCGAGGTTTACCCCGACACCCACCCCTTGCCCTTTGCCTACCCCAGCGCTACGCCTACCGCTCCCACTAGTCCTACCTCGGGCTGTAGACCAACGCCCAGTGCTCACTCTAGTCCGAAGCCTAGCACTTGCCCGTCGCCAACCGGTACACTTTGCCCTACCGATAGCCAGAGCACAAACCCGTGTCCTATGAAATCACCCTGGACCCACCATTAGCCACACCCTAATCCAGCCCTACATCCGTTCGGAGTCCTAGGACTACCCGGAGCCCTCTTGTGACAGTTACCCCTAGCCCTCGGCCATCCCCTACCACTACCACTAGTCCTAGGCCTAACATGAGCCCTAACCCTAACACTGCCCGTGGGCCTCTGCCAACCACTAGCCCTTCACCTAACCCTACCCCGAGCACTACCCCTCGCCCTTTGCTTACGCCTAGTACTACCTCTGGTCCTACCCCTACCCCTGATTCTACAGCGCCCCCTACTCATAGGCCCACCCCCATCCCTACCCCTAGCCACAGCTCCCACTCCTGGCCCTAGGCCTACTCCGAGGCTTACCTCGACGCCCACCCCTTGCTCTATGCCTACCCCAGCGCTACGCCTACCGCTCTCACTAGCCCTAGCTAGGCCCTAGACCAACGCCCATGGCTCCCTCTAGTCCGAGGCCTAGAACTTGCCCGTCGCTGACCAGTACACCTTGCCCTTGTTA
This sequence comes from Rhinolophus hipposideros, assembly GCF_964194185.1. Lineage (NCBI taxonomy): Eukaryota > Metazoa > Chordata > Mammalia > Chiroptera > Rhinolophidae > Rhinolophus > Rhinolophus hipposideros. The sequence goes on along the minus strand of NW_027669143.1, from coordinate 19,140 downwards.
GGGTTAGGGTTAGGGTTAGGGTTAGGGTTAGGGTTAGGGTTAGGGTTAGGATTAGGGTTTAGGGTTAGGGTTAGGGTTAGGTTTGGTGTTAGAGTTAGGGTTAGGGTTAGGGTAAGGGTTGGTGTTAGGTTTAGGGTTAGGGTTAGGGTTAGGGTTAGGGTTGGTGTTAGGGTCAGGGTTTGGGTTAGGGTTAGGGTTGGTGTTAGGTTTAGGGTTAGCGTTAGGGTTAGGGTTAGGGTTGGTGTTAGGGTTAGGGTTAGGGTTAGGGTTCGTGTTAGGCATAGGGTTAGGGTTAGGGTTAGGGTTAGGGTTAGGGTTGGTGTTAGGGTTAGGGTTAGGGTTAGGTTTAGGGTTGGTGTTAGGGTTAGGGTTAGGGTTAGGATTAGGGTTAGAGTTGGTGTTAGGGTTAGGGTTAGGGTTAGGGTTGTTGTTAGGGTTAGGGTAAGGGTTAGGGTTAGGGTTAGGGTTGGTGTTAGGGTTAGGGTTAGGGTTAGGGTTAGGGTTGGTGTTAGGTATAGTGTTAGGGTTAGGGTTAGGGTTAGGGTTAGGGTTAGGGTTGGTGTTAGGTTTAGGGTTAGGGTTAGGGTTAGTGTTAGGGTTAGGGTTAGGGTTAGGGTTAGGTTACCCCGAGCACTACCCCTCGCCCTAGGCCTACGCCTAGCACTACCTCTGGTCCTACCCCTACCCCTGTCCCTACAGCTCCCCCTACCCATAGGCCCACCCCCATCCCTAACCCTAGCCACAGCTCCCATTCCTGGTCCTAGGCCTACTCCGAGGTTTACCCCGACACCCACCCCTTGCCCTTTGCCTACCCCAGCGCTACGCCTACCGCTCCCATTAGCCCTACCTCGGGCCCTAGACCAACGCCCAGTGCTCACTCTAGTCCGAACCCTAGCACTTGCCCGTCGCCAACCGGTACACCTTGCCCTACCAATAGCCAGAGCACTAACCCGTGTCCTACGAAATCACCCTGGACCCACCATTAGCCACACCCTAATCCAGCCCTACATCCGTTCGGAGTCCTAGGACTACCCGGAGCCATTTCTTGACACCTACCCCTAGTCCTCGGCCAACCCCTACCACTACCACTAGTCCTAGTCTTAACATGAGCCCTAACCCTAACACTGCCCTTGGGCCTCTGCCGAACACTAGCCCTTCAACTAACCCTACCCCGAGCACTACCCCTCGCCCTAGGCCTACGCCTAGCACTACCTCTGTTCCTACCACTACACTGGCCCTACAGCTCCCCCTACCCATAGGCCCACCCCCAACCCTACCACTAGCCACAGCTCCCACTCCTGGCTCTAGGCCTACTCCGAGGTTTACCTCGACACCCACCCCTTGCCCTATGCCTACCCCAGCGCTACGCCTACCGCTCTCACTAGCCCTAGCTCGGGCCCTAGACCAAAGCCCATGTCTCCTTCTAGTCCGAGGCCTAGAACTTGCCCGTCGCTGACCAGTAAACCTTGCCCTTGTTAGGGTTAGGGTTAGGGTTAGGGTTAGGGTTGGTGTTAGGTTTAGGGTTAGGGTTAGGGTTAGGGTTGGTGTTACGTGTAGGGTTAGGGTTAGGATTAGGGTTAGGGTTAGGGTTGGTGTTATTGTTAGGGTTAGGGTTAGGATTAGTGTTAGGGTTAGGGTTACGGTTAGGGTTAGGTTACCCCGAGCACTACCCCTCGACCTTGGCCTACGCCTAGCACTACCTCTGGTCCTACCCCTACCCCTGTCCCTACAGCTCCCCCTAACCATAGGCCCACCCCCATCCCTACCCCTAGCCACAGCTCCCACTCCTGGTCCTAGGCCTACTCTGAGGTTTACCCCGACAACCACCGCTTGCCCTTTGCCTACCCCAGCGCTACGCCTACCGCTCCCACTAGCCCTACCTCGGGACCTAGACCAACGCCCAGTGCTCACTCTAGTCCGAAGCCTAGCACTTGCCCGTCGCCAACCGGTACACCTTGCCCTACCAATAGCCAGAGCACTAACCCGTGTCCTACGAAATCACCCTGGACCCACCATTAGCCACACCCTAATCCAGCCCTACATCCGTTCGGAGTCCTAGGACTACCTGGAGCCCTCCCGTGACAGTTACCCCTAGCCCTCGGCCATCCCCTACCACTACCACTAGTCCTAGGCCTAACATGAGCCCTAAACCTAACACTGCCCGTGGGCCTCTGCCAACCACTAGCCCTTCACCTAACCCTACCCCGAGCACTACCCCTCGCCCTAGGCTTATGCCTAGCACTACCTCTGGTCCTACCCCTACCCCTGGCCCTACAGCTCCCCCTACTTATAGGCCCACCCCCATCCCTACCCCTAGCCAAAACTCCAAACTCTGGCCCAAAGCCTACTCCGAGGTTTACCCCGACACCCACCCCTTGCCCTATGCCTACCCCAGTGCTACTCCTACCGGTCCCACTAGCCCTAGCTCGGGCCCTAGACCAAAGCCCAGTGCTCACTCTAGTCCGAAGTCTAGCACTTGCCCGTCTCCGACCAGTACACCTTGCCTACCAATAGCCAGAACACTAACCCGTGTCCTACGAAATCACCCTGGACCCACCCTTACCACCCCCTAATCCAGCCCTACACCCGTTCCGAGTCCTAAGACTACTCGGAGCCCTCCCGTGACACCTACCCCTAGCCCTCGGCCAACCCCTACCACTACCACTAGTCCTAGGCTTAACATGAGCCCTAACCCTAACACTGCCCATGGGCCTCTGCCAAACACTAGCCCTTCAACTAACCCTACCCCGAGCACTACCCCTCGCCCTAGGCCTACGCCTAGCACTACCTCTGGTCCTACCACTACCCCTGGCCCTACAGCTCCCCCTACCCATAGGCCCACCTCCACCCCTACCCCTAGCCACAGCTCCCACTCCTGGCCCTAGGCCTACACCGAGGTTTACCTCGACAACCACCCCTTGCCCTATGCCTACCCCAGCGCTACGCCTACCGTTTCCACTAGTCCTAGCTCGGGCCCTAGACAAACGCCCATGGCTCCCTCTCGTCCGAGGCCTAGAACTTGCCCGTCGCTGACCAGTACACCTTGCCCTTGTTAGGGTTAGGGTTAGGGTTAGGGTTAGGGTTAGGGTTTAGAGTTAGGGGTTGTGTTGGTGTTAGGGTTAGGGTTAGGGTTAGGGTTAGGGTTGGTGTTAGGTATAGTGTTAGGGTTAGGGTTAGGGTTGGTGTTAGGGTTAGGGTTAGGGTTAGGGTTGGTGTTAGGTATAGGATTATGGTTAGGGTTAGGGTTAGGGTTAGGGTTGGTGTTAGGGTTAGGTTTAGGATTAGGGTTAGGGTTGGTGTTAGGTATAGGGTTAGGGTTAGCATTAGGGTTAGGGTTAGAATTGGTGTTAGGGTTAGGGTTAGCGTTAGGATTAGTGATAGGGTTAGGGTTAGTTTTAGGTTACCCCGAGCACTACCCTTCGCCCTAGGCCTACGCCTAGCACTACCTCTGGTCCCACCCCTACCCCTGTCCCTACAGCTCCCCCTAACCATAGGCCCACCCCCATCCCTACCCCTAGCCACAGCTCCCACCTCTGGTCCTAGGCCTACGCCGAGGTTTACCCCGACACCCATCCCTTGCCCTTTGCCTACCCCAGCGCTACGCCTACCGCTCCCACTAGCCCTACCTCGGGCCCTAGACCAACGCCCAGTGCTCACTCTAGTCCGAAGCCTAGCACTTGCCCGTCGCCAACCGGTACACTTTGCCCTACCGATAGCCAGAGCACTAACCCGTGTCCTACGAAATCACCCTGGACCCACCATTAGCCACACCCTAATCCAGCCCTACATCCATTCGAGTCCTAGGACTACCCGGAGCACTCTTGTGACAGTTACCCCTAGCACTCGGCCATCCCCTACCACTACCACTAGTCCTAGGCCTAAGATGAGCCCTAACCCTAACACTGCCCGTGGGCCTCTGCCAACCATTAGCCCTTCACCTAACCCTACCCCGAGCACTACCCCTCGCCCTAGGCTTACGCCTAGCACTACCTCTGGTCCTACACCTACCCCTGGTTCTACAGCTCCCCCTACTTATAGGCCCAACCCCATCCCTACCCCTAGCCACAGCTCCCACTCCTGGCCCTAGGCCTACTCCGAGGTTTACCTCGACACCCACGCCTTGCTCTATGCCTACCCCAGCGCTACGCCTACCGCTCTCACTAGCCCTAGCTCGGGCCCTAGACCAACGCCCATGGCTCCCTCTAGTCCGAGGCCTAGAACTTGCCCGTCGCTGACCAGTACACCTTGCCCTTGTTAGGGATAGGGTTAGGGTTAGGGTTAGGGTTAGGGTTAGGGTTAGGATTAGGGTTTAGGGTTAGGGTTAGGGTTAGGTTTGGTGTTAGGGTTAGGGTTAGGGTTAGGGTTAGGGTTGGTGTTAGGTTTAGGGTTAGGGTTAGGGTTAGTGTTAGGGTTAGGGTTGGTGTTAGGGTTAGGGTTAGGGTTAGGGTTAGGGTTAGGATTAGGGTTAGGGTTGGTGTTAGGGTTAGGGTTAGGGTTAGGATTAGGGTTAGGGTTGGTGTTAGGGTTAGGGTTAGGGTTAGGGTAAGTGTTGGTGTTAGGTATAGGGTTAGGGTTAGGGTTAGGGTTAGGGTTAGGGTTGGTGTTAGGGTTAGGGTTAGGGTTAGGGTTAGTGTTAGGGTTAGGGTTAGGGTTAGGGTTAGGATTAGGGTTAGGGTTGGTGTTCGGGTTAGGGTTGGTGTTAGGGTTAGGGTTAGGGTTAGGGTTAGGTTTGGTGTTAGGGTTAGGGTTAGGGTTGGTGTTAGGGTTAGGGTTAGGGTTAGGATTAGGGTTAGGGTTGGTTTAAGGATTAGGGTTAGGGTTAGGGTTAGGGTTTATGTTAGGGTTAGGGTTAGGGTTAGAGTTAGGGTTAGGGTTAGGGTTAGGGTTGGTGTTAGGGTTAGGGTTAGGGTTAGGGTTAGGGTTGGTGTTAGGGTTAGGGTTTGGGTTAGGGTTAGGGTTGGTGTTAAGTTTAGGGTTAGGGTTAGGGTTAGGTTTAGGGTTTGTGTTAGGGTTAGGGTTAGGGTTAGGGTTAGGGTTGGTGTTAGGGTTAGGGTTAGGGTTAGGTTTAGGGTTGGTGTTAGGGTCAGGGTTAGTGTTAGGGTTAGGGTTGGTGTTAGGTTTAGGGTTAGGGTTAGGGTTAGGGTTGGTGTTAGAGTTAGGGTTAGGGTTAGGGTTAGTGTTAGGGTTAGGGTTAGGGTTAGGGTTAGGTTACCCCGAGCACTACCCCTCGCCCTAGGCCTACGCCAAGCACTACCTCTGTTCCTACCACTACCCTGGCCCTACAGCTCCCCCTACCCATAGGCCCACCCCCAACCCTACCACTAGCCACAGCTCCCACTCCTGGCTCTAGGCCTGCTCGAGGTTTACCTCGACACCCACCCCTTGCCCTATGCCTACCCCAGCGCTACGCCTACCGCTCTCACTAGCCCTAGCTCGGGCCCTAGACCAACGCCCATGCCTCCTTCTAGTCCGAGGCCTAGAACTTGCCCGTCGCTGACCAGTAAACCTTGCCCTTGTTAGGGTTAGGGTTAGGGTTAGGGTTAGGGTTAGGGTTGGTGTTAGGGTTAGGGTTAGGGTTAGGATTAGTGATAGGGTTAGGGTTAGTGTTAGGTTAACCCGAGCACTACCCCTCGCCTTAGGCCTACGCCTAGCACTACCTCTGGTCCCACCCCTACCCCTGTCCCTACAGCTCCCCCTAACCATAGGCCCACCCCCATCCCTACCCCTAGCCACAGCTCCCACTCCTGGTCCTAGGCCTACTTCGAGGTTTACCCCGACACCCACCCCTTGCACTTTGCCTACCCCAGCGCTACGCCTACCGCTCCCACTAGCCCTACCTCGGGCCCTAGACCAACGCCCAGTGCTCACTCTAGTCCGAAGCCTAGCACTTGCCCGTCGCCAACCGGTACACTTTGCCCTACCGATAGCCAGAGCACTAACCCGTGTCCTACGAAATCACCCTGGACCCACCATTAGCCACACCCTAATCCAGCCCTACATCCGTTCGGAGTCCTAGGACTACCCGGAGTTCTCTTGTGACAGTTACCCCTAGCCCTCGGCCATCCCCTACCACTACCACTAGTCCTAGGCCTAACATGAGCCCTAACCCGAACACTGCCCATGGGCCTCTGCCAACCACTAGCCCTTCACCTAACCCTACCCCGAGCACTACCCCTCGCCCTAGGCTTACGCCTAGCACTACCTCTGGTCCTACACCTACCCCTGGTACTACAGCTCCCCATACTTATAGGCCCACCCCCATCCATACCCCTAGCCACAGCTCCCACTCCTGGCCCTAGGCCTACTCCGAGGTTTACCTCGACACCCACCCCTTGCTCTATGCCTACCCCAGCGATACGCCTACCGCTCTCACTAGCCCTAGCTCGGGCCCTAGACCAACGCCCATGGCTCCCTCTAGTCCGAGGCCTAGAACTTGCCCGTCGCTGACCAGTACATCTTGCCCTTGTTAGGGTTAGGGTTAGGGTTAGGGTTAGGGTTAGGGTTAGGGTTAGGATTAGGGTTTAGGGTTAGGGTTAGGGTTAGGTTTGGTTGTTAGGGTTAGGGTTAGGGTTAGGGTTAGGGTTGGTGTTAGGTTTAGGGTTAGGGTTAGGGTTAGAGTTAGGGTTAGGGTTGGTGTTAGGGTTAGGGTTAGGGTTAGGGTTAGGGTTAGGATTAGGGTTAGGGTTGGTGTTAGGGTTAGGGTTAGGGTTAGGGTTAGGGTTGGTGTTAGGGTTAGGGTTAGGGTTAGGTTTAGGGTTAGGGTTGGTGTTAGGTACAGGGTTAGGGTTAGGGTTAGGGTTAGGGTTTGGTTGGTGTTAGGGTTAGGGGTAGGGTTAGGGTTAGTTTTAGGGTTAGGGTTAAGGTTAGGGTTAGGATTAGGGTTAGGGTTGGTGTTAGGGTTAGGGTTAGGGTTAGGGTTAGTGTTGGTGTTAGGCATAGGGTTAGGGTTAGGGTTAGGGTTAGGGTTAGGGTTCGTGTTAGGGTTAGGGTTAGGGTTAGGGTTAGGGTTGGTGTTAGGGTTAGGGTTAGGGTTAGGATTAGGGTTAGGGTTGGTGTTAGGGTTAGGGTTAGGGTTAGGGTTAGGGTTGATGTTAGCGTTAGGGTTAGGGTTAGGGTTAGAGTTAGGGTTAGTGTTAGGGTTAGGGTTGGTGTTAGGGTTAGGGTTAGGGTTAGGGTTAGGGTTGGTGTTAGGGTTAGGGTTTGGGTTAGGGTTAGGGTTGGTGTTAGGTTTAGGGTTAGGGTTAGGATTAGGGTTAGGGTTGTTGTTAGGGTTAGGGTTAGGGTTAGGGTTAGGGTTCGTGTTAGGCATAGGGTTAGGGTTAGGGTTAGGGTTAGGGTTAGGGTTGGTGTTAGGGTTAGGGTTAGGGTTTTGGTTAGCGTCGGTGTTAGGGTTAGGGTTAGGGTTAGGATTAGGGTTAGAGTTGGTGTTAAGGTTAGGGTTAGGGTTAGGGTTGGTGTTAGGGTTAGGGTTAGGGTTAGGGTTAGGTTTAGGGTTAGGATTGGTGTTAGGGTTAGGGTTAGGGTTAGGGTTGGTGTTAGGTATAGGGTTAGGGTTAGGGTTAGGGTTAGGGTTAGGGTTAGGGTTAGGGTTAGGGTTAGGGTTGGTGTTAGAGTTAGGGTTAGGGTTAGGGTTAGTGTTAGGGTTAGGGTTAGGGTTAGGGTTAGGTTACCCCGAGCACTACCACTCGCCCTAGGCCTACGCCTAGCACTACCTCTGGTCCTACCCCTACCCCAGTCCCTACAGCTCCCCCTACCCATAGGCCCACCCCCATCCCTACCCCTAGCCACAGCTCCCACTCCTGGTCTTAGGCCTACTTCGAGGTTTACCCCGACACCCACCCCTTGCCCTTTGCCTACCCCAGCGCTACGCCTACCACTCCCACTAGCCTTACCTCGGGCCCTAGACCAATGCCCAGTGCTCACTCTAGTCCGAAGCCTAGCACTTGCCCGTCGCCAACCGTTACACCTTGCCCTACCAATAGCCAGAGCACTAACCCGTGTCCTACGAAATCACCCTGGACCCACCATTAGCCACACCCTAATCCAGCCCTACATCCGTTAGGAGTCCTAGGACTACCCGGAGCCATTTCGTGACACCTACCCCTAGTCCTCGGCCAACCCCTACCACTACCACTAGTCCTAGGCTTAACATGAGCCCTAACCCTAACACTGCCCGTGGGCCTCTGCCAAACACTAGCCCTTCAACTAACCCTACCCCGAGCACTACCCCTCGCCCTAGGCCTACGCCCAGCACTACCTCTGTTCCTACCACTACCCTGGCCCTACAGCTCCCCCTACCCATAGGCCCACCCCCAACCCTACCACTAGCCACAGCTCCCACTCCTGGCTCTAGGCCTACTAGAGGTTTACCTCGACACCGACCCCTTGCCCTATGCCTACCCCAGCGCTACGCCTACCGCTCTCACTAGCCCTACCTCGGGCCCTAGACCAACGCCCATGCCTCCTTCTAGTCCGAGGCCTAGAACTTGCCCGTCGCTGACCAGTAAACCTTGCCCTTGTTAGGGTTAGGGTTAGGGTTAGGGTTAGGGTTAGGATTAGGGTTTAGGGTTTGGGTTAGGGTTAGGGTTGGTGTTAGGTTTAGGGTTAGGGTTAGGGTTAGGGTTACGGTTAGGGTTGGTGTTAGGGTTAGGGTTAGGGTTAGGGTTAGGATTAGGGTTAGTGTTGGTGTTAGGGTTAGGGTTAGGGTTAGGGTTGGTGTTAGGGTTAGGGTTAGGGTTAGGGTTAGGGTTGGTGTTAGGTATAGAATTAGGGTTAGGGTTAGGGTTAGGGTTAGGGTTGGTGTTAGGGTTAGGGTTAGGGTTAGGGTTAGTGCTGGGTTAGGGTTAGGGTTAGGGTTAGGATTAGGGTTAGGGTTGGTGTTAGGGTTAGGGTTAGGTTTAGGGTTAGGGTTCGTGTTAGGCATAGGGTTAGGGTTAGGGTTAGGGTTAGGGTTAGGGTTAGGGTTAGGGTTGGTGTTAGGGTTAGGCTTAGGGTTAGGGTTAGGGTTGGTGTTAGGGTTAGGGTTAGGGTTAGGATTAGCCTTAGGGTTGGTGATAGGGTTAGGGTTAGGGTTAGGGTTGGTGTTAGGTATAGGGTTATGGTTAGTGTTAGGGTTAGGGTTAGGGTTGGTGTTAGGGTTAGGGTTACGGTTAAAGTTTGGGTTGGTGTTAGGTATAGGGTTAGGGTTAGCATTAGGGTTAGGGTTAGGGTTGGTGTTAGGGTTAGGGTTAGGGTTAGGATTAGTGATAGGGTTAGGGTTAGTGTTAGGTTACCCCGAGCACTACCCCTCGCCTTAGGCCTACGCCTAGCACTACCTCTGGTCCCACCCCTACCCCTGTCCCTACAGCTCCCCCTAACCATAGGCCCACCCCCATCCCTACCCCTAGCCACAGCTCCCACTCTAGGTCCTAGGCGTACTCCGAGGTTTACCCCGACACCCACCCCTTGCCCTTTGACTACCCCAGCGCTACGCCTACCGCTCCCACTAGCCCTACCTCGGGCCCTAGACCAACGCCCAGTGCTCACTCTAGTCCGAAGCCTAGCACTTGCCCGTCGCCAACCGGTACACTTTGCCCTACCGATAGCCAGAGCACTAACCCGTGTCCTACGAAATCACCCTGGACCCACCATTAGCCACACCCTAATCCAGCCCTACATCCGTTCGGAGTCCTAGGACTACCCGGAGCCCTCTTGTGACAGTTACCCCTAGCCCTCGGCCATCCCCTACCACTACCACTAGTCCTAGGCCTAACATGAGCCCTAACCCAAACACTGCCCGTGGGCCTCTGCCAACCACTAGCCCTTCACCTAACCCTACCCCGAGCACTACCCCTCGCCCTAGGCTTACGCCTAGCACTACCTCTGGTCCTACACCTACCCCTGGTTCTACAGCTCCCCCTACTTATAGGCCCACCCCCATCCATACCCCTAGCCACAGCTCCCACTCCTGGCCCTAGGCCTACTCCGAGGTTTACCTCGACACCCACCCCTTGCTCTATGCCTACCCCAGCGCTACGCCTACCGCTCTCACTAGCCCTAGCTCGGGCCCTAGACCAACGCCCATGGCTCCCTCTAGTCCGAGGCCTAGAACTTGCCCGTCGCTGACCAGTACACCTTGCCCTTGTTAGGGTTAGGGTTAGGGTTAGGGTTAGGGTTAGGGTTAGGATTAGGGTTTAGGGTTAGGGTTAGGGTTAGGTTTGGTGTTAGGGTTAGGGTTAGGGTTAGAATTAGGGTTGGTGTTAGGTTTAGGGTTAGGGTTAGGGTTAGAGTTAGGGTTAAGGTTGGTGTTAGGGTTAGGGTTAGGGTTAGGGTTAAAGTTAGGGTTAGGATTAGGGTTAGGGTTGGTGTTAGGGTTAGGGTTAGGGTTAGGGTTAGGGTTGGTGTTAGGGTTAGGGTTAGGGTTAGGGTTGGTGTTAGGTACAGGGTTAGGGTTAGGGTTAGGGTTAGGGTTTGGTTGGTGTTAGGGTTAGGGTTAGGGTTAGGGTTAGTGTTAGGGTTAGGGTTAGGGTTAGGGTTAGGATTAGGGTTAGGGTTGGTGTTAGGGTTAGGGTTAGGGTTAGGGTTAGTGTTGGTGTTAGGCATAGGGTTAGGGTTAGGGTTAGGGTTAGGGTTGGTGTTAGGGTTAGGGTTAGGGTTAGGGTTGGTGATAGGATTAGGGTTAGGGTTAGGATTAGGGTTAGGTTTGGTGTTAGGGTTAGGGTTAGGGTTAGGGTTAGGGTTGATGTTAGGGTTAGGGTTAGGGTTAGAGTTAGGGTTAGGGTTAGGGTTAGGGTTGGTGTTAGGGTTAGGGTTAGGGTTAGGGTTAGGGTTGGTGTTAGGGTTAGGGTTTGGGCTAGGGTTAGGGTTGGTGTTACGTTTAGGGTTAGGGTTAGGGTTAGGGTTAGGGTTGGTGTTAGGGTAAGGGTTAGGGTTAGGGTTAGGGTTCGTGTTAGGCATAGGGTTAGGGTTAGGGTTAGGGTTAGGGTTACGGTTAGGGTTGGTGTTAGGGTTAGGGTTAGGGTTAGGGTTAGGATTAGGGTTAGGGTTGGTGTTAGGGTAAGGGTTAGGGTTAGGGTTAGGGTTGGTGTTAGGTATAGGGTTAGGGTTAGGGTTAGGGTTAGGGTTAGGGTTAGGTTTAGGGTTCGTGTTAGGGTTAGGGTTAGGGTTAGGGTTTCGGTTAGGGTTAGGGTTCGTGTTAGGCATAGGGTTAGGGTTAGGGTTAGGGTTAGGGTTAGGGTTGGTGTTAGTGTTAATGTTAGGGTTAGGGTTAGGGTTACGGTTAGGGTTGGTGTTAGGGTTAGGGTTAGGGTTAGGGTTAGGATTAGGGTTAGGGTTGGTGTTAGGGTTAGGGTTAGGGTTAGGGTTGGTGTTAGGTTTAGGGTTAGGGTTAGGGTTAGGGTTGGTGTTAGGTATAGGGTTAGGGTTAGAGTTAGGGTTAGGGTTAGGGTTAGGGTTGGTGTTAGGGTTAGGGTTAGGGTTAGGGTTAGTGTTAGAATTAGGGTTAGGGTTAGGATTAGGATTAGGGTTAGGGTTGGTTTAGGGTTAGGGTTAGGGTTCTGGTAAGGGTTGGTGTTAGGGTTAGGGTCAGGGTTAGGATTAGGGTTAGAGTTGGTGTTAAGGTTAGGGTTAGGGTTAGGGTTAGGGTTGGTGTTAGGGTTAGGGTTAGGGTTAGGTTTAGGGTTAGGGTTGGTGTTAGGGTTAGGGTTAGGTTTAGGGTTGGTGTTAGGTATAGGTTTAGGGTTAGGGTTAGGGTTAGGGTTAGGGTTAGGGTTGGTGTTAGAGTTAGGGTTTGGGTTAGGGTTAGGGTTGGTGTTACGTTTAGGGTTAGGGTTAGGGTTAGGGTTAGGGTTGGTGTTAGGGTTAGGGTTAGGGTTAGGGTTAAGGTTCGTGTTAGGCATAGGGTTAGGGTTAGGGTTAGGGTTACGGTTAGGGTTGGTGTTAGGGTTAGGGTTAGGGTTAGGGTTAGGATTAGGGTTAGGGTTAGGGTTAGGGTTGGTGTTAGGTATAGGGTTAGGGTTAGGGTTAGGGTTAGGGTTAGGGTTAAGGTTGGTATTAGGGTTAGGGTTAGGGTTAGGGTTAGTGTTAGGGTTAGGGTTGGTGTTAGGGTTAGGGTTAGGGTTTTGGTTAGGGTTGGTGTTAGGGTTAGGGTTAGGGTTAGGATTAGGGTTAGAGTTGGTGTTAAGGTTAGGGTTAGGGTTAGGGTTAGGGTTAGGGTTAGGGTTGGCGTTAGGGTTAGGGTTAGGTTTAGGGTTGGTGTTAGGTATAGGGTTAGGGTTAGGGTTAGGGTTAGGGTTGGTGTTAGAGTTAGGGTTAGGGTTAGGGTTAGTGTTAGGGTTAGGGTTAGGGTTAGGGTTAGGTTACCCCGAGCACTACCCCTCGCCCTAGGCCTACACCTAGCACTAACCTCTGGTCCTACCCCTACCCCAGTCACTACAGCTCCCCCTACCCATAGGCCCACCCCCATCCCTACCCCTAGCCACAGCTCCCACTCCTGGTCCTAGGCCTACTTCGAGGTTTACCCCGACACCCACCCCTTGCCCTTTGCCTACCCCAGCGCTACGCCTACTGCTCCCACTAGCCCTACCTCGGGCCCTAGACCAACGCCCAGTGCTCACTCTAGTCCGAAGCCTAGCACTTGACCGTCGCCAACCGGTACACCTTGCCCTACCAATAGCCAGAGCACTAACCCGTGTCCTACGAAATCACCCTGGACCCACCATTAGCCACACCCTAATCCAGCCCTACATCCGTTCGGAGTCCTATGACTACCCGGAGCCATTTCGTGACACCTACCCCTAGTCCTCGGCCAACCCCTACCACTACCACTAGTCCTAGGCTTAACATGAGCCCTAACCATAACACTGCCCGTGGGCCTCTGCCAAACACTAGCCCTTCAACTAACCCTACCCCGAGCACTACCCCTCGCCCTAGGCCTACGCCTAGCACTACCTCTGTTCCTACCACTACCCTGGCCCTACAGCTCCCCCTACCCATAGGCCCACCCCCAACCCTACAACTAGCCACAGCTCCCACTCCTGGCTGTAGGCCTACTCGAGGTTTACCTCGACACCCACCCCTTGCCCTATGCCTACCCCAGCGCTACGCCTACCGCTCTCACTAGCCCTAGCTTGGGCCCTAGACCAATGCCCATGCCTCCTTCTAGTCCGAGGCATAGAACTTGCCCGTCGCTGACCAGTAAACCTTTTTCTTGTTAGGGTTAGGGTTAGGGTTAGGGTTAGGGTTAGTATTAGGGTTTAGGGTTAGGGTTAGGGTTGGTGTTAGGGTTAGGGTTAGGGTTAGGGTGAGGGTTGGTGTTAGAGTTAGGGTTAGGGTTAGGGTTAGGGTTAGGGTTGGTGTTAGGGTTAGGGTTAGGGTTAGGGTTTGGGTTGGTGTTAGGGTTAGGGTTAGGGTTAGAGTTAGGGTTAGGGTTAGGGTTAGGGTTGGTGTTAGGGTTAGGGTTAGGGTTAGGGTTAGGGTTAGGGTTAGGGTTAGGGTTAGGGTTGGTGTTAGGGTTAGGGTTAGGGTTAGAGTTAGGGTTAGGGTTAGGGTTAGGGTTGGTGTTAGGGTTAGGGTTAGGGTTAGGGTTAGGGTTGGTGTTAGGGTTAGGGTTTGGGTTAGGGTTAGGGTTGGTGTTACGTTTAGGGTTAAGGTTAGGGTTAGGGTTAGGGTTGGTGTTAGGGTTAGGGTTAGGGTTAGGGTTCGTGTTAGGCATAGGGTTAGGGTTAGGGTTAGGGTTAGGGTTACGGTTAGGGTTGGTGTTAGGGTTAGGGTTAGGATTAGGGTTAGGGTTAGGGTTAGGGTTAGGGTTAGGGTTGGTGTTAGGTATAGGGTTAGGGTTAGGGTTAGGGTTAGGGTTGGTGTTAGGGTTAGGGTTAGGGTTAGGGTTAGGGTTAGTGTTAGGTTTAGGGTTAGGGTTAGGATTAGGATTAGGGTTAGGGTTGGTGTTAGGGTTAGGGTTAGGGTTAGGGTTGGTGTTAGGGTTAGGGTTAGGGTTAGGGTTAGGGTTGGTGTTAGGTATAGGTTTAGGGTTAGGGTTAGGGTTAGGGTTAGGGTTGGTGTTAGGGTTAGGGTTAGGGTTAGGGTTAGTGTTAGGGTTAGGGTTAGGGTTAGGATTAGGATTAGGGTTAGGGTTGGTGTTAGGGTTAGGGTTAGGTTTAGGGTTAGGGTTCGTGTTAGGCATAGGGTTAGGGTTAGGGTTAGGGTTAGGGTTAGGGTTGGTGTTAGGGTTAGGGTTAGGGTTAGGGTTAGGGTTAGGGTTAGGGTTGATGTTAGCTTTAGGGTTAGGGTTAGGATTAGGGTTAGGGTTGGTGTTAGGGTTAGGGTTATGGTTAGGGTTAGGGTTGGTGTTAGGGTTAGGGTTAGGGTTAAGGTTAAGGTTAGGGTTAGGGTTAGGGTTAGGGTTAGGGTTGGTGTTAGGGTTAGGGTTAGGGTTAGGGTTGGTGTTAGGGTTAGGGTTAGGGTTAGAGTTAGGGTTAGGCTTAGGGTTAGGGTTGGTGTTAGGGTTAGGGTTTGGGTTAGGGTTAGGGTTGGTGTTACGTTGAGGGTTAGGGTTAGGGTTAGGGTTAGGGTTGGTGTTAGGGTTAGGGTTAGGGTTAGGGTTAGGGTTCGTGTTAGGCATAGTGTTAGGGTTAGGGTTAGGGTTAGGGTTACGGTTAGGGTTGGTGTTAGGGTTAGGGTTAGGGTTAGGGTTGGTGTTAGGGTTAGGGTTAGGGTTAGGGTTGGTGTTAGGTATAGGGTTAGGTTAGGTTAGGGTTAGGGTTAGGGTTGGTGTTAGGGTTAGGGTTAGGGTTAGGGTTAGGGTTAGTGTTAGGGTTAGGGTTAGGGTTAGGATTAGGGTTAGGGTTAGGGTTCGTGTTAGGCATGGGTTAAGGTTCGGGTTAGGGTTAGGGTTGGTGTTAGGTATAGGGTTAGCGTTAGGGTTAGGGTTGGTGTTAGGGTTAGGGTTAGGGTTAGGGTTAGGGTTAGGGTTAGGATTAGGATTAGGGTTAGGGTTCGTGTTAGGGTTAGGGTTAGGTTTACGGTTAGGGTTAGGGTTAGGGTTCGTGTTAGGCATAGGGTTAGGGTTAGGGTTAGGGTTAGGGTTAGGGTTGGTGTTAGGGTTAGGGTTAGGGTTTTGGTTAGGGTTGGTGTTAGGGTTAGGGTTAGGGTTAGGATTAGGGTTAGAGTTGGTGTTAAGGTTAGGGTTAGGGTTAGGGTTAGGGTTGGTGTTAGGGTTAGGGTTAGGGTTACGGTTAGGGTTGGTGTTAGGGTTAGGGTTAGGGTTAGGGTTAGGGTTGGTGTTAGGGTTAGGGTTTGGGTTAGGGTTAGGGTTGGTGTTAAGTTTAGGGTTAGGGTTAGGGTTAGGGTTAGGGTTGGTGTTAGGGTTAGGGTTAGGGTTAGGGTTAGGGTTCGTGTTAGGCATAGGGTTAGGGTTAGGGTTAGGGTTAGGGTTACGGTTAGGGTTGGTGTTAGGGTTAGGGTTAGGGTTAGGGTTAGGATTAGGGTTAGGGTTGGTGTTAGGGTTAGGGTTAGGGTTAGGGTTGGTGTTAGGGTTAGGGTTAGGGTTAGGGTTAGGGTTGGTGTTAGGTATAGGGTTAGGGTTAGGGTTAGGGTTAGGGTTAGGGTTCGTGTTACGCATAGGGTTAGGGTTAGGGTTAGGGTTAGGGTTGGTGTTAGGGTTAGGGTTAGGGTTTTGGTTAGGGTTGGTGTTAGGGTTAGGGTTAGGGTTAGGATTAGGGTTAGAGTTGGTGTTAAGGTAGGGTTAGGGTTAGGGTTAGGGTTGATGTTAGGGTTAGGGTTAGGGTTACGGTTAGGGTTGGTGTTAGGGTTAGGGTTAGGGTTAGGGTTAGGATTAGGGTTAGGGTTGGTGTTAGGGTTAGGGTTAGGGTTAGGGTTCGTGTTAGGGTTAGGGTTAGGGTTAGGGTTAGGGTTGGTGTTAGGTATAGGGTTAGGGTTAGGGGTAGGGTTAGGGTTAGGGTTGGTGTTAGAGTTAGGGTTAGGGTTAGGGTTAGTGTTAGGGTTAGGGTTAGGGTTAGGGTTAGGTTACCCCGAGCACTACCCCTCGCCCTAGGCCTACGCCTAGCACTACCTCTGGTCCTACCCCTACCCCAGTCCCTACAGCTCCCCCTACCCATAGGCCCACCCCCATCCCTACCCCTAGCCACAGCTCCCACTCCTGGTCCTAGGCCTACTTCGAGGTTTACCCCGACACCCACCCCTTGCCCTTTGCCTACCCCAGCGCTACGCCTACCGCTCTCACTAGCCCTAGCTCGGGCCCTAGACCAACGCCCATGCCTCCTTCTAGTCCGAGGCCTAGAACTTGCCCGTCGCTGACCAGTAAACCTTGCCCTTGTTAGGGTTAGGGTTAGGGTTAGGGTTAGGGTTAGGGTTAGGGTTAGGGTTAGGATTAGGGTTTAGGGTTAGGGTTAGGGATAGGGTTGGTGTTAGGGTTAGGGTTAGGGTTAGGGTTAGGGTTGGTGTTAGGGTTACGGTTAGCGTTAGGTTTAGGGTTACGGTTAGGGTTGGTGTTAGGGTTAGGGTTAGGGTTAGGGTTAGGATTAGGGTTAAGGTTGGTGTTAGGGTTAGGGTTAGGGTTAGGGTTGGTGTTAGGGTTAGGGTTAGGGTTAGGGTTAGGGTTGGTGTTAGGTATAGGTTTAGGGTTAGGGTTAGGGTTAGGGTTAGGGTTGGTGTTAGGGTTAGGGTTAGGTTTAGGGTTAGGGTTAGGGTTAGGGTTCGTGTTAGGCATAGGGTTAGGGTTAGGGTTAGGATTAGGGTTAGGGTTGGTGTTAGGGTTAGGGTTAGGGTTTTGGTTAGGGTTGGTGTTAGGGTTAGGGTTAGGGTTACGGTTAGGGTTGGTGTTAGGGTTAGGGTTAGGGTTAGGGTTAGGATTAGGGTTAGGGTTGGTGTTAGGGTTAGGGTTAGGGTTAGGGTTGGTGTTAGGGTTAGGGTTAGGGTTAGGGTTGGTGTTAGGTATAGGGTTAGGGTTAGGGTTAGGGTTAGGGTTAGGGTTGGTGTTAGGGTTAGGGTTAGGGTTAGGGTTAGTGTTAGGATTAGGGTTAGGGTTAGGATTAGGATTAGGGTTAGGGTTGGTGTTAGGGTTAGGGTTAGGTTTAGGGTTAGGGTTCGTGTTGGGCATAGAGTTAGGGTTAGGGTTAGGTTTAGGGTTAGGGTTGGTGTTAGGGTTAGGGTTAGGGTTAGGGTTGATGTTAGCTTTAGGGTTAGGGTTAGGATTAGGGTTAGGGTTGGTGTTAGGGTTAGGGTTAGGGTTAGGGTTAGGGTTGGTGTTAGGGTTAGGGTTAGGGTTAGGGTTAAGGTTAGGGTTAGGGTTAGGGTTGTTGTTAGGGTTAGGGTTAGGTTTAGGGTTGGTGTTAGGGTTAGGGTTAGGGTTAGAGTTAGGGTTAGGGTTAGGGTTAGGGTTGGTGTTAGGGTTAGGGTTAGGGTTAGGGTTAGGGTTTGTGTTAGGGTTAGGGTTTGGGTTAGGGTCAGGGTTGGTGTTACGTTTAGGGTTATGGTTAGGGTTAGGGTTAGGGTTGGTGTTAGGGTTAGGGTTAGGGTTAGGGTTAGGGTTCGTGTTAGGCATAGGGTTAGGGTTAGGGTTAGGGTTAGGGTTACGGTTAGGGTTGGTGTTAGGGTTAGGGTTAGGGTTAGGGTTAGGATTAGGGTTAGGGTTGGTGTTAGGGTTAGGGTTAGGGTTAGGGTTGGTGTTAGCGTTAGGGTTAGGGTTAGGGTTAGGGTTGGTGTTAGGGTTAGGGTTAGGGTTAGAGTTAGGGTTAGGGTTAGGGTTAGGGTTGTTGTTAGGGTTAGGGTTAGGATTAGGGTTAGGGTTGGTGTTAGGGTTAGGGTTAGAGTTAGTGTTAGGGTTAGGGTTAGGTTTAGGGTTAGGGTTACAGTTAGGGTTGGTGTTAGGGTTAGGGTTAGGGTTAGGGTTAGGATTAGGTTAGGGTTGTTGTTAGGGGTAGGGTTAGGGTTAGGGTTGGTGTTAGTGTTAAGGTTAAGGTTAGGGTTAGGGTTGGTGTTAGGTATAGGTTTAGGGTTAGGGTTAGGCTTAGGGTTAGGTTTGGTGTTAGGGTTAGGGTTAGGGTTAGGGTTAGTGTTAGGGTTAGGGTTAGGGTTAGGATTAGGATTAGGTTTAGGGTTGGTGTTAGGGTTAGGGTTAGGTTTAGGGTTAGGGTTAGGGTTAGGGTTTGTGTTAGGCATAGGGTTAGGGTTAGGGTTAGGGTTAGGGTTAGGGTTGGTGTTAGGGTTAGGGTTAGGGTTTTGGTTAGGGTTGGTGTTAGGGTTAGGGTTAGGGTTACGGTTAGGGTTGGTGTTAGGGTTAGGGTTAGGGTTAGGGTTAGGATTAGGGTTAGGGTTGGTGTTAGGGTTAGGGTTAGGTTTAGGGTTGGTGTTAGGGTTAGGGTTAGGGTTAGGGTTAGGGTTGGTGTTAGGTATAGGGTTAGGGTTAGGGTTAGGGTTAGGGTTAGGGTTGGTGTTAGGGTTAGGGTTAGGGTTAGGGTTAGTGTTAGGGTTAGGGTTAGGGTTAGGATTAGGATTAGGGTTAGGGTTGGTGTTAGGGTTATAGGGTTGATGTTAGGGTTAGGGTTAGGGTTAGGGTTAGGGTTGATGTTAGCTTTAGGGTTAGGGTTAGGATTAGGGTTAGGGTTGGTGTTAGGGTTAGGGTTAGGGTTAGGGTTAGGGTTGGTGTAGGGTTAGGGTTGTTGTTAGATAGGGTTAGAGTTAGGGTTAGGGTTAGGGTTAGGGTTGGTGTTAGGGTTAGGGTTAGGGTTAGGGTTAGGGTTTGTGTTAGGGTTAGTGTTTGGGTTAGGGTCAGGGTTTGTGTTACGTTTAGGGTTAGGGTTAGGGTTAGGGTTAGGGTTGGTGTTAGGGTTAGGGTTAGGGTTAGGGTTAGGGTTAGGTTTTGTGTTAGGCATAGGGTTAGGGTTAGGGTTAGGGTTAGGGTTACGGTTAGGGTTGGTGTTAGGGTTAGGGGTAGGGTTAGGGTTAGGGTTGGTGTTAGGGTTAGGGTTAGGGTTAGTGTTAGGGTTAGGGTTAGGGTTAGGGTTAGGGTTACGGTTAGGGTTGGTGTTGGGTTAGGGTTAGGGGTAGGGTTAGGATTAGGGTTAGGGTTGGTGTTAGGGTTAGGGTTAGGGTTAGGGTTGGTGTAGGGTTAAGGTTAGGGTTAGGGTTAGGGTTGGTGTTAGGTAT